>NC_141031.1:3397500-3405000 GCF_052040795.2 Danio rerio
TGAATACAGTTTTATATTTTTAGCTTGTTATTTGGTAAACACAGCATGTATTTTGGCATAAATATACAAAATGTATCAAATATAAGACGTTTTTGAGAAAATGAACTGTTTGATTTGTAAACATTTAACTCAAACAACCACTTAAACTATTTCTTGGTTCATTTGTATATTAAATATTAATATAAGGATAGCAAGAAACTGATGACAACCTCACAAATTTGTCCGTTTCTCCTGACTGACAGGCGGTGCTGCAGCGCAGCAGCAGTCAGGTCTTAAACCGGAATGTAGCAGATTTCAAAATACAAACCCTCTTCAAGAAAATGGCGGAAGTCGTAGAGCTGCACAAACTCAAGGTAAAACATAAGATTGAATAATATTTATACCTAATACTTACATCTGGTTTAAATGTGATCTTTTCTCGGCTCTGTTAATGTGAACTATAATGATTATTTAACAATAACGTTAGATATAACGTTAACGTTTCAAGGTTCAAACGGACTTTCTGTTGCTTACAATGTAGGCAGCGTTTTTACTCTAATGTTATTCTCAGAAACGTAGTAAGTTGTGTACAATTCTTCCTTTCCCTAAGCTTTAAAACACATTTAACTGTTCATTTACACAGCATTTAAACAAATGGTGAGTGTATTATTTTTTTAAAAGTGACTTTTACTTTGTTCTCCCGACACACCGATATTACAGTCTGTCCTTTCAGTAAAATTACACCAGTTTACTCTTAAATTCAAAAACACAACCAGTACATGTTCTTCACCCTACCCGTATCTATTACAGAGGGGCAGAAACAACAGGCATATTATAAAAACAAGTTAACGACTTTTTCAGCCATTTGATATCGACAGCTGCTCATTGAAAACGCATTTTCTGGATGCGTTTCAATTGGATGAATCACTCGGAAACTACTCAACATTGCTTAGAAATACTCGAAATGTTACCAAAATTTGCTTGTTTAGAATGTATTTTGAAGATGATACACTCTTTACTGTTATCTAAAATAATACCAGGCATTACAGTAGCTGTAATTGAGGTAAAGTTGCTTTTATAGTCTCATATTTGTACAGTGACATACACGGTACTTTAAATAAGTTATTCAGTCTGAAATCACATCCAAGTATGACTTCAAAACAACATTAGCACTATTTTATTGACTGTGTACAGTGTTGTACTTTGATGGTCATTGGTTGATAAGATTTAGAGTTTGCTAATAATACTTTTCAGGTAATATATTACTGAAGAGAATGTCCTAATGCGTGAATATAAAACCAACTTTACCACAGTTTAGCTATACAGTAGCTTATTTCATAGAGGTAAAGTTGGTTTTATATTCGCACATTCGGACTTTCCCCTTAATAATGTAATTTCATGAAAGTATTATTTTCAAACTCTAAATAGCAAAATCATATTAGCAGCCAATGACTATCAAAGTACAACATTGTTCACAGTCAAATAAACAGTGTTAATGTTGTTTTCAAGCCACACTTGCATGCTAATTCCAATCGAATATTCAAAGTAACATGGTTAACAATATATAGACTTCTAAATGAACGAATGTGTGAATATAAAATCATCTTTACCTCTATCTTTTTTCCTCCATTTTGTAAGTTTCAGGCTTAGAGTGAGCAATATCTATCTATCCATCTATCTATCTATCTATCTATCTACCTATTCATAGGACATTCAGATTTGTGTGTTAGTAATCTATTTGTAAAGATGCAAACATTATAGACTTAAAGTTTACGATTATTCACGGTGGTAAATTTAACCAGCTATTAAAACTAATAATATCTCCTCGTGGGATACATGATTTAACAAAAACATTATTTTTGTTTCTGATCTTTATAATCGTAAATGGGATCTCTTAACTTATAAGAGTTTTATAAATACTAACCAATTTCCTGTCTGGTATATGGAATTTAAGTAAATCATTAGGCTATACCAGGTGGTATACTATCTGATGAAAGCAGCTCTTAGTTATAAGGCAGGTTCCAAACAACTGTCACAGTTATGCATAGGGGCGAAATCTATTCTTAGTAAAGAATTCAATAATAAGTTAATTCGTCAGTTGTCCCAGTCACAAAACTCAATTACTCCTTGAGGAAAGTTTTTTTTGTTTTGTTTTCTGTAATTGTTAACATTCAGTGTAGGAAAACGTGGTTATTAATGTATAATTAAATGTTGTATTCCTAATAAAATAAAAGAGGTGCACTTTAAAATTTTGCACAGTATTTACCGCAGTAATGCACTTTTATCTATCATCATTGTTTTGGATTTTTTAAGTTCCTCTTGTTTTTCCAAGGTTAATGCGAGTGGTTATTTGCACCTCAAGGATGTTATTTGTTATTTCGAAAACAAGTCGTTAGAAGTTATCGTGAACTTTCTTATACTTGCTGGGAAATTTTACTTTCACAAACATTCATTCATTTTCTTTTCGGCTTAGTCCCTTTATTAATCAGGGCTCGCCACAGTGGAATGAACCGCCAACTTATCCAGCATATGTTTTACGCAGCGGATGCCTTTCCAGCTGCAACCTATCTCTAGAAAACATCCATACATACTCATTTACACATACACTACGGACAATTTAGCCAACCCAATTCACCTGTACCGCATGTCTTTGAACTGTGGGGGTAACCAGAGCACCCATTGGAAACCCACGTAAACACTGGAAGAACATGCAAACTCCACACAGAAATGCCAACTGACTCAGCCAAGGCTCGAACCAACGACCTTCTTGCTGAGGCGACAGCACTAACTACTGCGCCACCATGTCGCCCCACCTTCACAAACAGAGGTTCCTTTAAAAAAAATCCAATATTGTGTACTTTTTATGTAAAATAAATCATTTGAATTAAATCACTTAGATTAATTGATAATAAGAAATTAGCTTCTTTTTTTAGTAAATATGATGAGATACTTCATGCTACTTGAATAATTTTTATTGCATTATTATTAATATTATTATAAAAAAATTAATGTATTTTTTTTGGGGGGTGGTTGCTCTTTATTCTGTGTATCTAATGTGAATATTGTGTAAAAAAACTGTTCTCTTTTACTGTTTTCTAAGTTGTATTATACAGTTTCTTGGAATTAATAAAAAAATATAATAATAATAATAATAATATCTTCGCAGTTGGCGGAGCTGAAGCAAGAATGCACTGCTCGTGGACTGGATGCCAAAGGAAATAAAAGTGATCTGATTTCCCGACTGCAAGCTTACCTGGAAGAACATGGTAATGTTTATATATATTTCATCTCATATAACAGATCTGATTACAAATTTAGTTAAAATAGTTGAGTTCATTTATAAAGTATGTTTAAAAATAACCACCGGCTGACCAAAGTGCTGTACAGTAAAAAAAAAAGATGGGTTATTTACACTTGTAGCAGCAAAACATATTAAATGTCTATACTTAAAACGTATAAATGTCAAATTTGTGTTTGTAGAAGAAGAAGTAAATGAAGAGGAGGTTCTGGGAGGGTTTGGCGAGGTAAGCTATCCTGGATTTAATGTGTTTTCATGATATTTTCAGGACAGAAGCCAAAATAAATGCACTTTCAAATTTAGTAGCTACTGTTTCGTTTAGTTCTTTATTAGAAATTAAATGTGTGTTGTTCATTGTGTATATATTTATGGCTTATTGCTTTATTCGATACACCATTGAGTTGATTGACTGAGATATTAATCTCTTGTTTACTGAACATAATTTCACATGTTTTAGGAGACCTTTGCCAAAGAAGAGAGCACTGACAAGAAGGAAGAGTTATCTCCAACTGAAATGTATGTTATAAATTTTAATTATAAAAAGTCAATTGTATTTTTTCACATAATTTAGTCAGGCTAACATAAAGCACATTTTGCAATTGACCATTCAAATCAGCACCTTTAAAGGACTACAAACCTAGCCAAGCAACAAAAACTATAGAAATGGAATAAATTGTTAAAAAACATTGACATTACTGTATTAAATAAATATTGTAGCAAAGATGTTTCTAGCTATTTAATCATTTTCTTCGGTCTTGATGTATGTTATGTAACTACGGAATAGTCAAGCTCTAAATAGGAAAACTATTAAACTCTTTGGTCCTTTTTGAATGAAATGCTAATGTTCTAATCTGATTCAATGATTTATGCTAAGCTAATCTTAAAGTGCTCCCGACAGACTTAGAGATGGTCTGAATGGATCTAAAAAGGGTAAAACTCAACTGTTTATCTCTAGGGGAGCTTATTGTTATTTTAAAAAAGCAGAATAGTACGAGCAATTGTATTTTAATTACATTCGGATTGGCTTAACACTTGGAAATGAGCCACTTGTAGCATTGTCTGAGGGTATTTTTCTTTCTTGTTTGTTTACTGTGATTTCAGGGAGCCTGAGAAAAAGCTGGTCAAGTTGAACCCTCCTGTGGTAGCGGATGAGGTAATGATTGAATGAAGTGTTGACTTTCCCTATAATTGACTGAAAGTGCACTCACAAAGGCAATATTCTCACCCTCATGTCCTAATATGGGGCCGTTTACATTTTGCATTTTTTTGTGCGCACAAGCTCATTACTTTCAATGGAGGAAAAAAAAGCCAGAATTTTCAGAATGTCTAAGCTTTAAAGTCTAGAAGCTAGACATGTGCAGCCGGAGGTTAATGAGAATTATTTATATTATTACAACAGTACAATTACCGTACAACAATAATTACAGTATTTACATTACTTTGATGGTTAATGTAGAGTTAGGCATTATTCATTCATTCATTCATTCATTTTCGGCTTAGTCCCTTTATTAATCTGGGGTCACCACAGCGGAATGAACCGCCAACTTATCCAGCATATGTTTTTCGTAGCGGATACCCTTCCAGCTGCAACCTATCACTGGGAGTCATTCATACACACTCATTCACACTCATACACTACGGACAATTTTAGCTTGTCCAATTCATCTGTACTGCATGTCTGTGGACTGTGAGGGAAAAAAGGGAGGAAACCCACAGGGTAGGCGTTAATAAATTACAATTTAGTTTGTAATTTAATAAAGGAGTAATACTCTGTAAAATTCGTGTTCTTACATTCCTGTAAAGGTTGGGGTGGTGCTATAAAATACAGTAATATAAAAATCATACTTGTTAACCTGCCGCCACAGCTGTATCTCTTTTAGCAACAGCTGCTGTAAGTCATGTGACTAGAACTGACCAATCAGCATCATACTTTGTATGAAATAAACACTTTTTTTTTAGTAATTGCGGTAGTCTAATGACCTCAGACAAACACAAAGCACCCAAACACTGCAGTGCTTTTTAATATTCTCCACAAGTAAAACTTGTATCAGAGCTACAGCAAGTGTTTGTCATCCTCTGAGAAAATGGTTGCCTAACAAAGGCAGACGCAACAAAAGTGCGTGCGCAAAGCCATGTTGTTGCTTAAAGGGATACAGGTGTGGCCGAATTTAATCACAATTATTTATTAACTTACCCATTAATTGTATTTTATTAACATCTTCCCCAATCCTAAACTCAACCATTACAGTAATGTAAAAACGGTAATTATACCAAATATTATTTTTTAAATTACACATTAAATGGTATTTTATTAATGTCTACCCATACCCCAAACCCAACCATCACAGTAATGTAATAATATGAATTATTGCTGTACGGTGTCACAAAAATATGCTTTATTGACGTGAGTATCTGCCGCTGTATCCCTTCTAGACTTCACTGTTGAAAATGGTGAACGGCGCCTATATCACATTTCAAATCCCTTCTCCCAAAACAGCAACCATGCATGACATCATCTGGAAACATGATAGCAGAAATTAACTTTTAAGAAAGCCGAGTTTTTAATGTCAGAGACATTTTTAAATGTCAAGTGTGTTATTTTAATGGCTTCTTCCCCATCGCAGAGGCTTCAGAAGAGAGCGGAGCGCTTCAATGTTCCTCTGACTGGAGACAACAAAAAGGCAGCACGAGCAGCAAGGTTTGCTTGTTCACAGACAATGATTTGGGTTCATTTTGACCAGGAAGAAATGCATACACGTTTTTAAAAACTCCAGCTATCACCATGATAAATATCAGATCATAGATTCATAAGTGTGTGTTTGCTTAAATCAAATCAGTGATTATTTAGCCTTTTCCTTTACTTTTAGCCTTGCCAATCTGACGTTTGTTGATGAACATGCTGAGCAGTACATAGATCACAGTTGTGTTCATCTGAAAGACAATGTTTTACATGTAAAATTGATTTAGTTTGTATTCTTTTTATAGCAGAGTTTCTGTTGTTTTTAGTGTTGGAAAAAAATACATTTAATAAAGTATTTCTTGTTAAAATTAGTTAATCAAAATGCTGTTGTTTATGTTAACCCACAGTGCATAACCTAATGTAATGTAATGTAACCTACCTAATGTTAACTAGCACGGCGTTTGATTTTAATAATGCATTAGTAAATGTTGAACTGTGATTTAATAAATGCTATACTAGTATTGTTTGTTCATTTTAGTAAATATGTTAATTAACATTAGCTATGTTTTCCTAATTGTAAAGTGTGACCAACAAAAATCTGTAGTTTTCATAAAGGTGAACATCAGGAATAAACTGTCATTGTGTAAATACAAATGTACATTATGTGTGTTTTAAAGCATTTATACATCTCAACCCTCGTTCTTGTTTTGTTTAGGTTTGGAGTAACAGCACCTGAATCTTCCAAAGGTGAGTTCATGTTTAATTTGTACAGCACCCTCTCAAATTTAAAGTACCAGATGCCACCTTTTTGTTGCTGCTTCAATATGATTCTTGTACCATGGTTTTTGGTGTCCAGTAGTCAACATTTAAAGTGCATCAACCTTTTATCCATTGAACAACACCTATACTTGACAATTTTGAGTAACCTTTTTGAATGTGGACTACTGTGTATGCACTACAGTTTTACATTTAATGACACAATGATTTAGTTAATTTTTTATTTATAGATCCCATTAGATCAAAACCATTTCATCAAAGTCAAAGGAATTTTCACAGTATTTCCTATAATATTGTTTCTTCTGGAGAAAGTTTTATTTGTTTTATTTCGGATAGAATAAAATCAGTTTGTATTTTTTTTAGAAGTTTCTTAAACTAATTTCGAGAGGAGCACGTGATAGGATTGACCACAGCTGATCCCCATCACTAATCGCTAACTAGCCAATCGGATCACTCTAAATTTAATATAAATATCCAGAATAAACTTCATTCCTTCTTTCCTTATGCCCCCCACACACAGCAAGGAGGTCATTGATTGAAACACTAGCTGAGCCAACCGATACTATCTGTGCGGAGTTTGCATGTTCTCCCTGTGTTCGCATGGGTTTTCACCGGGTGCTCCAGTTTCCTCCCACACTCAAAAAACCATGCAACCAAAGTTAAAGTCACAAACACTTACTACAAACTAGCCGTTTAGCAGTCTATTCTTAGGAAGTTATCGAGAACTACCTGATCTCATATGCCTACTAATGCTTATCAACCAGGC
>NC_141031.1:3410000-3477500 GCF_052040795.2 Danio rerio
TCAAGTATTTCCCAAATGATGTTTAACAGATTCAGGAGTTTCTCACAGTATTTCCTATAATATTTTGTCTTCTGGAGAAAGTCTGATTTGTTGTATTTCAGCTAGAATAAAAGCAGTTTTTAATTGTTTTAAGCCCAATATTATTAGCAATATTAGTTTTAGATTGTCTCCAGTACAAACCAGTTATACAATGACTTTCCTAATTAACCTAGTTAAGCCTTTAATTTAAGCTGAATACTACTATCTTGAAAAATATCTAGTCAAATATGATGTGCTGTCATCATGACAAAGATAAAATAAATCAGTTATTAGAAATGAGAAACTGGGGGGAAAATATACAGGAGGGCTAATAATCCAGATTTGAAATGTAAATGGGTTTAGCACCATCATACACAATACTGAGTCAAACATTTCACTGATTATTCTCTACGCTAAGAGCAACACTGTAAACAGCATGTGCGTCTGCCTTAATTTTACACGTACAGCACCTTTACATTTGCAGCACAATAACTGAAGCGCTTCTTCATCTGCAGGCTCTTGTGTCGGATTCCCACCACATCAATCTTTCTTCTCATCTCTGGCCTTTTCCTTTGTGGATTCTTTCACCACCTGCATAATGAACAACACAATCAAAAGTACACAACAAATATACATTTTGATAGGAAAACAAAAACATTTTATGTGATTTAACTCTTTCCCCGACATTGACAAAGAACTCCTCAATTAAGTGACAACGTCTTCATTGATAAGTTTCTACAGCAATCTGCACTGAGAGAAAACAAAGATTCATTGGATTTACTACATTTTTTAAGGTAAGTGGTTGCAAATTATTTATATGGGTTCCATTTAAACAAACATTAAATTTTGTAATATTCAACTTCATTTGTTTGTTTAAATCCAGCCCATATGAAGTGTTTGTAACCACTTAACTTAAAAAATGACGTAAATTCAATAAATAAAAAACAAATAAATCCAAAAGGTGCTCCATATGGTGACTGTGGAGGCCATTTGAGTACAGTGAACTCATTGGCATGTTCAAGAAACCAGTCTGAGAGGATTTATGCTTTATTGCTATTGTTATTATTATAGGTTGTCTTGCAGAAGATGGGTCACTGTGGTCATAAAGGGATGGACATGGTCAGCAACAACACTCAGGTAGGCTGTGGCGTTGACACAATGCTCAATTGGTACTAATGGGCACAAAGTGTGCCAAGAAAATCTCCCCCACACCATTACACCACCACCACCAGCCTGAACCACTAATACAAGGGAGGATGGATCCATGATTTCATGTTGTTGATGACAAATTCTGACCAGACCATCCGAATGTGGCAGCAGAAATGGAGACTCATCAGAGCAGGCAACGTTTCTCCAATCTTCTATTGTCCAGTTTTGGTGAGTCAGGCGTACCTAATAAAGTGACCGAAGAGCAATTATATATATATATATATATATACATATATATATATATATATATATATATATATGCATTTTTCTTTCTTTTTTGATGAAACCTATTTGCATTCAGGAGTAGTGATAAAAAATGTTTGAACAAATGTTTTTTTTTATATCAAAATCAGAGATTCATGAGATGATCATATATTCATAGTAGAAATTGTTCTGATGGCCCTAAAATTTAGGTGAAAATCATCAAAAATACTGGTAGTGGCTGGAGGGGAAAGAGTTAATGTAAAGATCTCTCATTAAACATTGCTTTTAATGAAGTGAAGTCTGTCTTGACTGGCTGTTTTACTGTTGGACATCTTAGTTCAGATGTTTGTTTTCAGTAAGTGGCTTTATCTGATCGTCTCACCTCTCCATCACGAATCTCAACAGTCTTGATGACCACTTTCTTTCCAGGTGCAGGGTCAGAAAACTGGCCGTAATCTGTTCAAAGGCAGCAAAGGTTTAGTGAAACCACTCATGACTAGGGCCAGACAGAATCTGAGGGCTTTTATTAATTATGATTTATGTGGAATGTAGCGTTCCTTCGGCTTAGTCCCTTATTTATCAGGGTTTGCCACAGTGGAATGAACCGCCAACTATTCTGGCATATGTTTTAAGCAGCGGATGCCCTTCCAGCTGCAACCCATGACTGGGAAACACTCATACACTCTCACATTCACACACACTCGTACAGTACGGCCAATTTAGTTTTAGCCAATTCCCCTATAGTGCATGTGTTTAAACTGTGAGGGAAACCGGAGCACCCGGAGGAAACCCACACCAACATGGGGAGAACATGCAAACTCCACACAGAAATGCCAACTGACCCAGCCCGATCTCGAACCAGCGGCCTTCTTGCTGTGAGGCGACAGTGCTTTGCTAACCACTGAGCCACCGCTCCACCCTCAGAATTGAATAGTAATAATAAAATAATGCTTTTTATTATGTGTCGTTAGACGCACCTCCACTGTGTCCACTCATTGAAGGCATTTTCATGATAGGAACCGCAATTCTGAAAAAGCCAAGATTAAACATCATCAGTTACCTGGAGCAAATTTAAAAAATGGCTCAATGGTTTCAGTCTTACCTGCTCTCCTCTCCCTCCAGAAGTTTCCTATAGGTGGCGATCTCAATGTCCAGGGCCATCTTGACGTTGAGCAGGTCCTGGTATTCCCGCAGGTGTCGGGACATCTCCTCCTTCAGGTGTCGAATCTCCTCTTCTAGGCGCCCCACAGCATCTTGATAGTTTCCAGCCTCCAGAGTAAACTGCTCCTCCATTTCCCTCATCTGACGCAGCAGAGCCTCATTCTGCAGGACACAGCATATATATGTGCAGTTGAAGTTGTCGTGATGCTTTTCTCTTAATGAATCAGACATAGTCTGAAGGTTATGAATATCAGAAGAATATACTTTATTGGAATATTTTCTGGAGCAGACCCATCTCAGTCTCTCCCCAGGACAAATCCAATGTCCCTTAAGTTTGCTATCCTTGCTTCCTCCCACCTTTGTGATTTCACAGCTGGTTCAACAGGCCTCTCCCAGCTCTTACTCCTTTACGACCCCAATTTAAAGCCCCCTCTTCTTGTTAGCCCTCATAATGTAAAGATATAATGTATTCATAACTGTTTTTACACACACAGTTCACATGACTAGTATGTATGTTTCAAACATCTAAACTGGACTCTTCTCTCCCATACAGTGTGTGTCTTTTCAAATATACATGACAGTTTCAACATACATTGCATACATTTCATGTCTTACTGACACAGATGGTTCTCATTGTATCCTCAAGTCCTCTCTCGTGACCTTTTATGACCCCTTTGCCTTAAAGGGCACCTAGGTTACCCCTTTTTTCAGATTTAATATAAGTCTTTTGCGTCTCTAGAATGTGTATATAAAGTTTCAGCTCAAAACACCCATCAGATTTTTCATTATACCTTTTACAAGATGCTGTTTTATACTGATTTCCAGCAGGGGGTGGTTTTGTTGTACTGCGCCTTTAAGACGAGTCTTTCCCGCCTACTGTTTCTACATGCCTTCCCGCGTGCTTTAATCTCCTCCCTCGGCTGCGTCAGACAACAGACAGACTTAAAGGAAGAAGGTCTCACGTAGCATTTGTGAGAAATACTACAGTAAGAAGTAATCATTACTAATCAGTATTGTGAAGTTGCATTGATGAGTCAAACACAATATCATTACAAAGTTCGCACACACACACACACACACACAGATACACAGGCAGACAGACAGACAGAGCGCGCTTAGCTTAGCACTGTTTTTGCACTCAAATGTGACAGGATACAGGCTAACCTCCACTGCTGTGTGGATATCTGTTATGCTAATGTACAAAATAAACCTGATTTAACTTCCACAAACCGGGATTGAAGCGTCTTCCTTTATAATTGTTCTGACACGCGGCTGTGCTGATGAAGTAAAGCTGAAGTGAATCGCTGTAAATAATTACACACGTGCTCTGTTTTAAAACACTTTAAACATGTGAAACTTACTCTTAATCACATTTGATGATGATTGCTGATCCTAGCGAACAGAACAGACCTTTTATTCCCGGTTGCTTTGCGTATGTCTGCCTGGTCTTGTTGACATATACACGTGACTACAGGAACATGTTAATGTGCGCAGCTGTCAATCAATTTGGTGGGCGGGGGGTGTGCACTCCTACGTAAAGTTGCGGTCGGTCTGAAAACCGCTCCAATTGGTCCACCGTTTTTATGTTGTTCAATTGAAAAAAAGAACTGGGTGTGTTTATATCGCCCCGATATGATGGTCTATACACTATATATACACATATGTTTGTCCAAATAGCTTGAAAAGTAGATTTTTCACCACAGGTGCCCTTTAAAGACATATAATGGCAGATTCATAGGGCCCTCCACTCACCCAACTAATGTCTTCATATAGCTTTAGAAAATAAAAATCTTCTTCAAAGCCAAAATGATTTGCCCTCCTGTGAATTCTCTTTTCTTTTTCAAATATTTCCCAAATAATGTTTGACCGATTCAGGAATTTTTCACAGTATTTCCTATAATATTTTTTCTTCTGGAGAAAGTCTTATTTGTTTTATTTCAGCGAGAATAACAGCGGTTTTTATAATAAACAAGGTCAATATTTTTAACCCCCTTAAAGGGTCATGACATCCCCCACTTTCGGTTAAAGTCTACTTCGGAATTTTTTTAAAAGATGCATGATTAATGGGCGTGGAGCTCCGCGAGCATCGGGCAGGAGTGGGCGTGGTCAGCAGGGGAGAAGGGGAGCGAACAACTGCTGTTGTCAGTTAGCTCACAAAATGAGACACAAACCATGAGTTTATAGTTCACAAAGTTAAAATGCAAAGAAATAACCAGTAATTTAATGCCCTGCTACATTTGTTATTTGTAATTTCATATAGACATAACCACAATTTATATCATTATAAAGATAAGTGTGTTCATGTAAACACTATAAATGAGGAGTCTCCCTCGATCCCCGGGTCTAAATTATAGATCTGAATGCAGACTCAGTGCAGCAGGTCTCCTGACCTGTCTATTTTAACCATTAGCCCTGCTGGTCATCAAGAGGATTTAGGCGAACAGCAGCACGGCGATGTGTCTGAATGTGAACGAACTCCTGATAAAAGTCAACGTCCGACATTCTTCAATTCTCGTACTGCTCTCCCGACAAAAATGCTTGCTGCACACAAACAGCTTTGCTGTAAGATCGGCCCTGAGAAGATCGCGGGGAAAAAACATGCAACAAACCCTGTGGATCATGGAAACAAACACATACGAGCCTTCATGAACGGCTACTGCGTGCCGTTGGTCTGTGTCTCACAGCTTGCTTGAAACTGGCAGGTCTGCCTTCGGAAAGCACGTGCTCTCATGAATAATTAAGCAGCCGGCTCTTCTCATAGGATAAGAAAACTCCGCTATGAATAATAAAGAGAAAACGACGCGTCATCATTGCACTTGCGGTACTTCGCTACATCGCCGATTTTGATCCACCCCAAAAATCATTTTAAACCTGGAAGCTGAAATGAGCTGACAAAAGCTCAAAACTATCCAGTTTTCCCCACAATTAAAGCTGACAGGTGCTAACATCGTCTTAACTGATGCTCAACACACACACATCTGTTGATATTAAAAAAAAAGTTCTCCAGGGTGTTCTGAACCTTTAAGAAATATTGTTTTTTGGATAGTCTACAGAACAAACCACTGTTCTACAATGACTTGCCTAATTACCCTAACTTGCCTAGTTAACCACCGCAAAAAGCATAAATGAATGAGGAAAACTAAAAAAACTAAAAACATGAATCACAAAATATGGAAAACGTTTTACAGTGTAATTAGATGTACGTACAGTACTCTTAAGAGCCTCAATATCACAGTTCTGGGCTTGAATTTGCCTCCTCAGGTCATTGTTGTCTTGTTTCGACTGCCTCATGGCCTCAGCATTGCGCTTGGCTGAATCTGTCAAGTCAGCAAACTAATAGAGAAAACACAAAGAAAGACACACACATCATCAGTGTGTATTCACAAGCAACACCAGTGTTGGAAAAGTCACATCAAAAAGTAAATAATCACCAATGAATCATTAAAACTGCATTTAAATACCTGTAAATCTCAATGTATAGATAACAGAATCGAAACTCTTTTAATTCTGTAAATTTGAGGTGTGGCGGCACAGCTCAGTAGTTATCGCCTCACAGCAAGAAGGTCGCTGGTTCGAGTCCCGGCTGTGCCAGTTAGCATTTCTGTGTGGAGTTTGCATGTTCTACCCGTGTTGGCGTGGATTTCCTCCGGGTGCTCCAAATACATGCGCTATAGATGAATTGGGTAAACTAAATTGGGGTGTGTGTGTGAATGTGAGAGTGTATGGGTGTTTTCCAGTACTGGGTTGTAGCTGGAAGGGCATCCTGCATAAAACATGTTGCTAGATATAATAAAATATGCTGGAATAATTGCCGGTTCATTCCACTGTAGTGACCCCTGATAAATAAGGCACCAAGCCGAAGGAAAATTAATAAAAGAAAGAATTCCACATTACAAGCATTACTTCGAGATGCTAAACTGAACAAATGTGTCTAAAGACGATGCCTCTGGAATGTACAGAGCATTAATAATTGAATTACAGTTAATAATTACACCTAATAGAGAGTAAAAGACACAGTTTATGTTATGTCTGACCTTGGACTTGTACCACTCCTCGGACTCCTGCATGTTTTTGGAGGCGATGCTCTCGTACTGAGATCTGATGTCCCGAAGTGCTGCGGTCAGATCGGGGCGGCTGGACGTCTCCATCACCTCCATCTTCATCTGCTGACTCTGAACACTCACCTGGACATCCTGGATCTCCTGCAGGTGCAAAACAGACTTTTCTTCAGAGCATCTTTTATTTTAAAAGAATACAAAAATTATTCAGGAGGGATAATAATTCTGACTTCAACTGTATATTTTTGGTAATGTGAGTCGACAAACCAAATCATTGTTAAGTAAACTGAATGGAACAAAGAGCATAATAAAAAAAGTAAAGCGGTAGGTGTCCTTGTGGATTTTTATTTGTCTTGACATTTTGTTAGGATACACAAAATCAGAACCAGATTTAATAACCAACAAATGCAATTATGAACCAAAAGCAACATCCAGACTAGCCTTAAAAGATTGTGTGTGTGTTTTTAAGTGTTTTTTAAGACAAGGACAAGTTGGTACTATTCACAAATTCTTTAACTCATTCATGAAATCTGTCTCTCACCTCATCATGCATCTTCTTGAGGAACTCAATCTCATCCATCAGAGACTCAATCTTCCTCTCCAGCTCCAGGCGAGCAAGAGTAGCATCATCCACATCCTTCATGTACACAGTCACATGACAAAGATACCAAACTGTGAAACGTCATATATACATGTTAAAGCCCCACCTTCACATTAGCCCAGAGTGCTCTGATTGGCCAGCTGATACAGTGCATTGTAATTTTACACTTTTGAGATGTAAAATGTACCACCCATAACCATAATCACCAGTTTCAGCTTACAAGGCTTTTACATTTTAAAGTTATATCATGTACATCCAATAGAAATTGTCCTAAAAATAGTAAAAAATAAAAGGTGGTGCATAATTTCATACTTTGGGAGCCGATTGGATCTAACCAAATGAAGGAAGATTGACAAATGGATGAAAAGCAGGGCATAAACAAGGCATGGCTGATATCCCCACCCTAAACGATGGATTGCCCCACCCTAAATAGCGGATAGCCTATCCCTAAAGCAATGATAGTCCTGCCCTAAAGAATTGATAGCCCCGCCCTAAATTACTGATAGCCCCACCCTAAATGACTGATAGCCCCACCCTAAATGACTGATAGCCCCATCCTAAAGGACTGATAGCCTGGCCCTAAAGGACTGAGAGTCCCCCCCTAAATGACTAATAGCTCCGCCCTAAAGGATGAAAAGCCCCACCCTAAAGCACTGATAACCCTGCCCTAAAGGATGAAGAGTCCCACCCTAAAAGACTGATAGCCCCACCTAAAGGACTGACAGCTCGGCCGTAAAGGACAGATAGCCCCACTCTAAATTACTGATAGCCCTGCCCTGAAGGACTGAACGCTCCGCCTTATAAGATGGGCAGTCCTACCCAGTATGAATGGAATTGGGATGCACTACATTCGCCATTTAGTCATGATCACGTGACCAAGTTGCATCGCTTCACTCCCATTCATGCATCCTCTTTTGCGCAATTCAAAATCTCGCCGGAAGTAGTAGGTCATCAAGGTATTTCTTGCATACTCTTTTTCGAATTATATGAATTCGGACGTACTACTTGGCTTGCATACTGATTTTAGCGTACTAGATATAGTATGCAATATGCCGCTTCAGACGCAGAAATGACTCTGTGAAATGACGCTTTACCCAAAATGACTGATAGCTCCGCCCTAAATAAATTCCATGTGACCAGAAGTGAAGAAAAGTCGTGGAAGTAGGGAAGGTTGTGGTATTTGATTAAAGATTCTGAAAATCGTTTATAACAACATTATGCAAGTAAGAAGAGTAAATATTGGTTTTAATCAGACTTTAAAAGAAGATGTAAACACACACAGTTTAAAGTGGTGTGGGTTTTACTCAATCACCTAAAGCTCAAATTCAAATACTACTTTTGTTATTTACTGTTTTTCACCTATAGTTATGTATGCAAATTAAGATGTAACAACTGATTAAACTAAGAGACAGATATTCTCCGAAACCACTTTACCTTACGAAAGAGAGTCAGATTATTTTCAGCTTCCTCTCTTTTCTGCATCTCCTCATTTAACCTGCAAATAAATAGGAGAAAATAGTACATTTAAAAATACAATAACAATACAACAAGGTTTATTACCTTGTATTAGTAATACGTTCCCACTTTTAATGCTTAACTGACTTATACATTATGCTATTACAATACAAAATGTGGTTCTAGCCTTAAATTCTGTGTTTTTATATAAAAGGATGGGTGAGAGGGAATGAAGGATTTGTGTTTCTTGATTTTCTGTCCTGAATTATGCATTACAACTGTGACTTTGTCCTCGAGCAACAAAGAAAATGTCCTTGACAGCTGTGTGTCTGATGTAAAGGTTGTAAGACAAATATTAAATCTCAGCTGGCAGAGAGTCAGAGGAGTGATTAGCTGATTTGCTTAAAAGCTTCTGAGATTACATTAGTACCGGCTGGGTGGCATGGTATTATTGCAAATTTAATCATCTATACACATGAGTGAATCCTACTTCTGCTGTATCCCCATAATAATATATAGCTTGAGGATTTCAGTCTAGACTGAGGGTGACTGAGGATAGTACCAGAAAGAATAATTTGTCGAGCTAACAGTGTGGGGTTTAGATAAAAATGGCCTTCATAGACAAATACGTAATTAAAATAAAATAAAAAATCATCTATCAATATTTCATAAGTCACACCCATGATAACAAATTCTAAAATAACTTACAGTGGTAAATAATGTTTTTGTACCATACTAGGTAACACTTTAAATAATGGTCCATTAGTTTATGTATTTACTAGCATTAACCATGTGTGAATGATCCTGTAAAGCATTTATTAATCATAGTTCAACATTTACTAATGCATTAATAACATCCAAAGTTGTGTTTGATAACATGAATTAACGAACTTTAATTAATTTTAATTAAATGAATGAGTATGAATAAATACCATAGCAAATGTATTACCATTAGTTTGTTCAAGTTAGTAACTAATGGACCATTATTTTAAAGTGTTACCTCATACTAAAGTAAAGTACTTGAGTTAATCTGTTGTGGTAGGCTATACTTCTAGTCGCTATTGTGACAATACAACAACCAATTTACACTACTGAAAAACAAATTACTCTACACTCAAAAAAGACTTTTGCCACTTGTTCAACCTTATTTAAAATAAGTTGAAACAACATAATTTTAGGACAATTTAATTCTTCTATGTTCTATGTAAATTTGTGAAAATGATTTACGTTAACTTAATCGATTTGTGTTGGGTCAACATGAAGGAATTGTGTGAAACCCTGCATTTTTTTTAACAGTTTACAAGTTTTCAACAAATATGCTGTATTACAATACAATACAGTAGTGTAACTTTAGGCTACAGTTAGTTAAACAGTTGAGATGATACTACAATATGCTGTATCTTTCATTATTGTAACTTTACTATGGTTCAAAAACACTACAGTATTTACGATAAATTACTATACTATTTTATTTATAAGGCTTTGTAGGGGGCAGAATATATAATGCTTAAAACAAAACAACTGCAATAACGATACAATAATATTCTTATATTACCAATTGTCTCTCCCTAAACTGAAATTTCTTGTCTTGTCAGTCAAGGCTATAGGTTGCCAAGGTTATTTAACTTTCGACTATAACTGATATGGACTAAACCAAATCAAGATATCGCGTTGAGGCCATGATTTTGGCACTTTCTTCTACTTCGTCTGCTGAGGTGAGAATATTGTGCTTTGCAAACACTTTCTGATATCGTATAATGATAAAAATTGTTGTAAGCTCTTCCTACCTATTGTCCTCGAGTGAAAACGCCCTTTCTAGAAATACATCATTATTGGAAATCTTTTGACAGTTTCCTGCGCGCGCGCTTCTTTGGTGTACACATTAAAAAACAAAAACATTGCTTTCATTAAGTTAATTGTTGATGGTAGAACGTTGTAAGCTTAATCTGTAGGCACAAATGCTCCTAACGGATGTTTTTATAGCACACGTACAGCATATGAAATTGTATTGTTTAAGATACAGCTGATATGGACCAAACCAAAATATCGCGTTTTTCTCAGGCACTTTCTTCATCTGCTGAGGTGAGAGCATTCTGTTGTGCTATGTAAACACTTCATGACATCGTACAATAATAATATTCGCTGTTGATGAAGCTCTCTTATCTTTTGTTCTCGAGGGAAAACGCCCTTTCTATAAATATATTATTATTGGGAATCACTATAGTCTCCTGAGGCGCGGTTGTGCGAGGCAGTTTCCCGCGCGCGCTTCTTTGGAGTAAGTTACACAACAAACATGATTTTCAAGGTAAGTGTTGATGGTAGAAGTTTTAAGCAGTAACTATAGGCACGAATGCTGCCTACGAATGTGTTTTTATGTTTTTACAGCCAACATATGAAATTGTGTTGTTAATTTTCAGTAGGATGAAAGCAGCAGCCTACTTCAGCATGCGTGTGCTGTCCATGGAGCATCGTTGAAATGGCTCCTCATCCATCCATTACAGTGCAGACCGCATAATAGAGGATGATAATGGGAGGGTCTTTGCTGCAGCTTCTTTGTCTGAGTGACTTTCATTTTCTGCCACGCCCAGGTAGGCTAACAAAAACATCTTTATACAAATACTTTTATTTTTGCAGATCTAATCTGATAACTTTTCAGTTATCTGTGTGCAGATCCCACCCTAAAGCGGTGCTATTACTTTGTTGTAGAAGATAATCTCCATACAAACACATTTAAAGTATATTTCTATTTCCCATTGCTATGCACAATGCCAACCTTAATTAATTAATATTATTAATAAGTATGATCATTAAACAAAAGCTTATTCCATCCATAATCTGATAAAACACGGGTATGATTACAACATTATAACCTATTTACATGTTTATGTTTGTGCATACACTTATTAACATCAGTATCTATTTTTATGTGAACTGCTAAAGGGGTCATTTACCCCAAAAAACAAAGTTCTGTCATCATTTACTTACAACTATGCCAATGCAATTATGCAGGTCTCTATACAGTTAAATATAAGATAGGTTGTAGAATGTTTCAAGCGTTTTTTTTTTTTTTTTTACATAAAAATTAAAGAAACTTTTGCTAAAATATCTTTACATTTATTCCAAAAAATAATTAACTCCAAAGAGCGTTGCATTGACAGTGGGTGAACAATGACAACATTTAAGAAAACCGTAAAACTTTAATATCGTTGATTTTCCTTAAAGGGATAGTTTCCTTTATTTATTCCTATATTATTTATTCTTATAAAAGCAGAAGAAGATACTTTAAAAAATGCTGGTTGCTGGCACCCATTGACTCCCATAGTAAATTTTCCTACTATGGAAGTCAATGGATGCCAGACACCAGCACTTTTCAAAATATTGTATTAAATTAAATCTAAAGGCTTTCAAAAAAATTAAAAGTTCATTTTCATTTGAACGATTCCCTTTATAGTCCACTACACCACAAACCTACAACAGTATTTAATGCTGGAACTTAATACTATAGTATGCATTAACAAAGTGTGATATACTATGATATATCAACCCTTACTATTCCCTTTATGGTCCTATTATTTATGATCAATATATACCACACACACAGACTTGTTTCTTTCTCCCAGCGGGGACTTTTACTTTTACCCATGGGGACCATAATTTTGGTTTCCATGGTGACAAGTCCCTATGTGTCTGTGCATTCAGACTTAAGTTTTCTCTTGGAAATAAAACAAGTACACACTTACACACACATACTTATTTTTATATCCCAATGGGGACTCTCATAGATGTAATGATGTGTCTATTATACAAACATATATTCTAACCCCCCCTACCCCAAAACCCAACCCTCACAAGAAAAAAAATCTGCCTTTTTACATTTTTAAAAGCATGTTTACCCATGGGGACCTCGATTTTGGTTTGGTTTCAATGGGGACACAACTTCATATGTTTGTGGGTATTCTGGTTATAGTCCCCTCTTGGAAATAAAACAAATACATACCTATGCTTTACAGAGACTTGTTCATATATCGAAATGGGGACTCCCATAGATGTAATGATGTTTCTATTACACAAACCATATATTCTGACCCAAAACCCAACCCTCACACGAAAAATAAATCTGCCTTATTACATTTTTAAAAGCATGTTTACCCATGGGGACCTCAATTTTGGTTTAATTTCAATGGTGACACAACTTCATATGTGTCTTTGGGTATTCTGGTTATAGTCCGCTCTTGGAAACAAAACAAGTACATACCTCTGCTTGAGCAGGGCCACATCTTCAGCCAGATTATCCCTCTCCACCTGCATCTGGTCTCTGTCTTTCCCCATGAGCTCCAGCTGTCTGCGCAGCTCCCTCATCTCCTGCTGGCACAGATCTCCTAGGCGGCCTGACGGCCCCTGCTGCTGCTCCTTAAACTGACCCAACTCCTGGGTCAACCTGGAGTTCTGCTGCTCCAAATACCGGACCTTCTCGATGAAGCTGGCGAAGCGGTCGTTGAGCTCCTGCAGTTCTCGTTTCTCATTGCTGCGTGTGGCGAGGAACTCCTGATTTACGGCCTCGGCTAGTGAAAAGTCCACTTTGTCATAGGAGAGACGTGGAGCCGGAGCGCTGGAGCGGCTCCTGAAGTCCACAGGACGGGACGGGATGGAGGATGTATAGCGGCCCCCGATGCGACTGGACACTGAAGGAGTACCATAACTGCGGTGGTGAGAGGTGCGGTAGGAGTAGTGGCTCATGGTTGTTGGTTTTTTGGATTTAGCTAGATAGACTTGGTATGCTTCTGGTGTGTCCAGTGGTTTTGCTCAAAAGCTGAGTCACAGCAGGACGGATGTGAGACGGAGGCTTTTATACATGAAGCTGGTCAGTTCAGTGGGAGCTCCACCCAGCCCTGCCCATTCCCAGTCTCCCTGATCTCATCTTCCCTCCATCATTTATCCATATCATCTCTCCCTAGCAAAAGACCAAGCTGGACACTTCCCTGATGCTTTCTACAGTACAGATATGCAAAATATTGCTCCTGTTTGCTGATAATGAAGAGCTTTTAACAAGAATGCATCATGTTAAAAGGATAAATCACCAAAAAATGAACATTTTC
Organism: Danio rerio; assembly: GCF_052040795.2. Taxonomy (NCBI): domain Eukaryota; kingdom Metazoa; phylum Chordata; class Actinopteri; order Cypriniformes; family Danionidae; genus Danio; species Danio rerio. Next base: position 3,423,803 of record NC_141031.1, read on the forward strand.
TCCTTGTTAATACTCCCTTAAGTGTTTACAGCAGGGGCGTCGCTAGGGAGGGGGTTGAAGTTAAGACGATTGTAATGGCCATACATTTAGGGGGCCCCCAGAGACATTATCAAGGGCCCGTGCGACCCCCCCCCCCCCCCCCCCCCCACACACACACACACACCCCTTCACTTTCATCCGAAAACACTCAAACCCCCCCTTCACTTCCATCCGCGATCACCCCACACCCCCGCTCTTCACTTTCATCTGAAATTCCCCGCAATTCGTAACTGTCTGATTTAGTAGCTAATTCGTATGAATTCGTACGATCTAATTTGTTTGTTTGTTTTGTTTGTATACTTTATTGTCCCTCAAGGGGAAATTTTCTGTAGTCTCACCCAGCACTTCAGCAGGTTCTGACACAATAACAATTTAAAAGAATAAGTCAACATGCAAAATAATTACACACACTATTGTTCAGTGTTCAACAGTCTGATTGACACTGGAATAAAAGAGTTCTTAAATCTGTTCTGTTTCCAGCGGAAAGTTCTGTATCGTCTTCCAGAGGGTAAAAGTTCGTGAGATGGGAAGAGTACATGAGATGGGTTACTTAATAATCTTTTAGCTTCATTCAGAGTGCATTGCTCGTAGAGTGTTTGTATACTGGTAAAAGTTTCAGATCCTATTAGTCTTGTAGCAGTTCTGATAATATTGAACATTTTTGATTTCAGATTTACAGAAAGATTGCCATACCATGTAGATAGACCATACCTGATAACCCTTTCAAACATAGCTTGATAAAAATAAGTACATGATTTTCTTATCAACACCATAAAACCATAACCTTCGTAGAAAATACAGTCTTTGGTGAAGCTTTTCACAGATCCAGTTTACGTGAGTGTCCCATGTTAGAGACCGGTCTATGTGAATTCCCAAATACTTGTATGACTGTACCTGAGTGATTTCTTGATTATGTACAAACACTGGTAAATGCTCGACAACACACTTGGAATCAAAAATTATTTCCTTAGTTTTTTTTGTATTTACTTTTAAAAAGTACAATTAAGTACGATTTGCTCATCACCCAATGACTGTTGGGGTTAGGGGTGGGGTTAAGTGCCACGCCTTCTTTTTAAAATTGTACATTTTCGTACGCCTGAACTAGCCACTAAACTGACAAAACGTAAAATACTTAAGTTTCCTCGTGAGATCAGGCTGGATTTATGTGTTTTTGGCAATTCATAAAAATTTAATGATAAACTGGTCAAATATGCCAATAAATAATACCTTTCCTGCTCGTTAATCAACCTGCTGTCTGCTAATAAAGAGATTTAATTGTAGTTCAGTGAATGTGCAGATTCATTCTGCATGATAGGCAGAACAACATTGATTATTTTGCACATCATGTATTTGCTTCACTGCTAAGTGTATGCTACATTATTAATTCATACATTTGTGTCTTTCCTTGGTCAATAAATACCATTAAAGATCAGGAAGTTTATCAAATTACATATTTTCTTCAAACACCTGGCATCTATAAAATAAGGATTTTGTTTGCATACAGCTATATAATATAAACATACAGTTATTTTGGCGATATTGTGTCTCAGTGGTTAGCACTGTCGCCTCACAGCAAAAGGATCGCTGGTTCGAGTCCCCGCTGGGCCAGTTGGCATTTCTGTGTGGAGCTTGCATGTTTTTCCAAATCCGGTATAGGCGTGGGGTTCCTCCGGGTGCTTCAGTTTCTGACACAGTCCAAGACATCCTCTATAGGTGAATTGAATAAACTAAATTGACTGTGATGTACGAGTGTAAAAAAGTGTGTATGTGTGTTTCCCAATACTGGGTTGCAGCTGGAAGGGCATCCGCTGTGTAAAACATATTCTGGATACATTGGCGGTTCATTCCGCTGTGGCGACCACTGATTAATAAAGAAAGCTGAAGGAAAATGAATGAATTAATGTTTAAATGATCAATTATTAAATTTAACAACATGTGAAAAAAAGAAAAAGGCAAACTGATTTATTTACTGGTTCATTTTATTGAGTACTTTACACCAAAATAGGCACAGTAATATTCACAATTAGCTTTTGCGGTCACTTTATTTGAATGTACAATTCACGCTATTAACAAACCATTAACTAAGACTTACAGCTCAATAAACTACTAATTAGCTGCTTATTAATAGTTAGTATGTTAGTAGTTGGATTTAGGTATTGGCTGGGATTAGGGGTTAAATAAGATCACACTTTATAACAGTTAATATCTTATTAATAAGCAGGTACTAAGCCAGTAATTAATAGTGTGAATTGTTACTCAAACTAAAGTGTTACCGCTTTTGCTATATGTTGATCAGGGACAAACACAACCATTACATCACTTGGCATTTTCTTCAGCTAGCGAAGCAATCTGTCAAGAGGCTACCAGCTATTTGTTTTTATTTAGGGTTCCCACGCTTTCATGAACAGCAGATTTAAAGTCTTTCAAGGACTTCTTAATTTTAAATCAAGCACCTTTAATAATTCATACCCCTGCATACCTGTCAACCCCCTCCATTTTTGCTGGGATTCTCCTCTATTTTACCATTATATCCCGCACATTTCCCCATATTTTTATTTTTTCTATATATGAAAACCTAAAGTAGCATCAGAGAGGAGGTCTCAAATGGGATTTAATGGCAAGAGCTGTTAAAGAGAATTATACTTTCTCTTTATATTGGCTTGAAAGCACGTTGAAATTAATACTAAATTAGCTGCATTTACTTTATTTCCATTAAAGCTCTGCGTTGACCATTGCCCTTCATATGCAACCTCTGAATCAATAACGGTGTCTAGTGCTGACTGACAGACGCGCTCCCTAATAATAAAGACACTGTTCCCAGATCAGCTACTGTACATGCGATTTGAAAAGGAGTGAAAGTGGACACTGGTATTTGGCTGTTTTTAAACAATGAGTTAAATGAGTTTTGATTACAAATGTAATCACATGCTTTCATTATAGATCTGTGGATTCTTAAAGTGACAGTGATCAAAATGAGACATTCGCTGCTCAATACTAAATAACTAGAGTAACTTTAATCAATATTTGTAAATATTGATTTTAATAGGCTAAACCTTTTATTTTATTTTTAGTTTTCTAATGTTTGCTATGTATTCTATCATTTGGATTTGAAGCATTACGGATCCCGTATTTTTATCCCAATGTTGACAGATATGGCCAGCATATGTAGCACCAGTAGTCTGTGGTGTACTTAACATTTCACTTACACTTAATATTTACATTAAAACTCAATTAATTAATTAGGTAATTTCCAAACATTTTTACCGTTTTAAACAGTCGTGTTTAAAGAAATTTGATCAAATTTGTTCAATTCGATACTGTGAAATACAGTTCAAATGTGCATTATTTGTCAGTGTTATTGTACAAGTGTTAAATTTAGGATTAAAAATTTCTCAGTTTCTTTCATTCTGCTTTTGACAATTAAGTAAAATTTTTCGAAATAAAATTAATTCAAGCACTTGTTAAGGACCTGTGTTTGTTTTTAAGGTCTTTCCACGCCTTGAATCCATGTGTCTGAAAATCAAGCACTTTTAAAGGTCCCGTGAAGTGCTTTGAATTTTTTATTCGATGTTTGACAATCTTAACCAAAAGTAGCTCCTCTGATTTTTTTTAAAAACAGCCAATAGCATTTTGTTTTATCACAGCTCTGCCAGTGAGAGTGTTTAAGCTCAAGTGCATCAAATGAAAAGCAAATGAGAAGAAGGGGGTGGGGCATGTCAGATTCTTAAGAGCATTTTATTGGTCAGAAGATTTAAGGAACTGAAGCATGAGGCGATGTCAGAATAAATCCTTAATCCATTTGGGTGAAAGTGACAAACACCAAGTTTTACCTGTTTATATTGTTTTTTTATAATCACAAATTTTGGAGCGCACTAGCCTATAAATATCCCTAAAATTAACAATACTGTTACTAACATCTAAAAAAAACGTTCTTTTTAATTTCAATGAGACCTTCAAGAAGCGTGGGAACCCTGTTTATTCCACAGAGAAGTGGACCAAATCTAATACTCCTCACCTTCCTCTTCTCCTTCTCCTTCCACTGAATCTACACCGACTTCCTCGTAATCTTTCTCCAAAGCAGCCATGTCCTCTCTGGCCTCCGAGAACTCGCCCTCCTCCATTCCTTCACCTACGTACCAGTGCACAAAGGCACGTTTAGCATACATCAGGTCAAACTTGTGATCAAGCCTAGCCCAGGCTTCGGCAATAGCAGTGGTGTTGCTCAACATGCAGACGGCACGCTGAACTCTTGCCAAATCTCCACCCGGGACAACAGTGGGAGGCTGATAATTGATGCCAACCTTGAAACCAGTCGGACACCAGTCCACAAATTGAATACTGCGCTTGGTCTTGATTGCGGCGATAGCAACATTTACATCTTTGGGTACGACATCTCCGCGGTACAGAAGACAGCAGGCCATGTATTTACCATGGCGCGGGTCACATTTCACCATCTGATTAGCCGGCTCAAAGCATGCATTAGTGATCTCAGACACTGAAAGCTGCTCGTGGCATGCTTTCTCAGCAGAAATCACTGGAGCATACGTCGCCAGTGGGAAATGAATACGTGGATATGGCACCAAGTTGGTCTGGAACTCTGTGAGGTCAACATTGAGCGCGCCATCGAATCTCAAGGAAGCTGTGATTGAAGACACGATTTGGCTTATTAGCCTGTTGAGGTTGGTGTATGTTGGGCGGTCGATGTCCAGGTTTCTGCGGCAGATGTCGTAGATGGCCTCGTTGTCCACCATGAAAGCACAGTCCGAGTGCTCCAGGGTGGTGTGGGTGGTGAGGATGGAGTTGTAGGGCTCCACCACTGCTGTAGACACCTGCGGAGCCGGATAGATGGAGAACTCCAGCTTGGATTTCTTGCCATAGTCGACAGAGAGGCGCTCCATCAGTAAAGAGGTGAAGCCGGAACCGGTTCCTCCTCCAAAGCTGTGGAAAACCAAGAAGCCTTGGAGTCCAGTGCACTGGTCGGCCTTTGAAGAACAGAGAACGGAAGTAATGTATATGAATCACATAAGTCACGATGTAAACAAAAATACAGTAATTAGACTTGAAGGGGTGTTCATAAAACTGTCACGAGACCTTTATAATCATGACATGAATAGTTACGTAATTGTAAATACAAAGGTAAGATTGCTTGAGATAACTTTGTTATGACAACTTGACATTACCAAGACAACATAACTGGGTACATGATTGTTGTGAAGCTATTATAATTGTGTCATTAATTTTATAACAGCATCAAAAATATTTTTTTTTCAACTACAGGGATTCAAATTGAATTCGGCAAACTTAAAGTTATTACAGCTAAAATACTCTTAAAAATACAAGGCCTGTCTTAAATTATGTCTCGGATTGTAATTAAAGTCAAAGCAGCTTAATATAAAAGTTCTGGTAAATTTTTTAGAGTTTCAATTTCACTGCTGAAAGTCCAAACATTAAAAAGCAAATGCATTGATGCACAGCTTCACAAGTCCCAAATCAAGCAAGCCAGTGGTGAACAACAAACTTTACCAGTCTACGAAAATGAAGGAAAAAACCTTGAGAAATCAGGCTCAGTTGGGCCAATCACCTTTGATTTTGTTTACTGGTCCTCAAAATACCGGCCTGTCACGCAACCATCCCTGTGCATCATTCATTCTCAAACATCTTTAAAAGTTCTTACCAGTTTGCGAATCCTGTCAAGAACGAGATCGATGATTTCTTTTCCGATAGTGTAATGGCCGCGGGCATAGTTGTTTGCTGCATCCTCCTTTCCAGTGATCAGCTGCTCAGGGTGGAAAAGTTGGCTGTAAGTTCCAGTGCGAACCTCATCTGAACCACAGAAAAGAAAGAGAAATGAGCCGATGAGAATTACTCATGGACTAACTATAAAAGACTGCAAAAGATAACCATCTAAAATAAGAAATAAATAAATAATTTAAGAAGATACAGATCAGAAACAAGTCGTATCGTCTGCCAGTGAAGTAAGATAATTATACTTATTCAGATTTCTTGAAAAAAAAGGCCTGACACTACAAAATAATGTTTTTCTTACTAAGATTTTCTGTCTTGTTTCTAATCCAAATATCTAAAACTTCTTAAATCAAGTGGAATTTTCTAGACAAGCAAAGAATATTGTGTTCTTTTAAGAAATAATGTCAAAATTAAATGAGTTTTTCCTTAAAACAGGCAAAAGGATCTGCCTATGGGATAAGGAAAACAATATTTCAGCAATGTCAAAAGAAAAAAAGATTATTTAACTTACCCCAATGGCAGATTATTTTGCTCGTTTTAAAGGAAAACTCACTTAATATTGGCATATTATTTCTGAAAACAAGAATTATGTTTTGATTGCCGTCTTGATATAAGAATTTTTAGATATTTGGACTAAAAACAAGACAAAAAATCTAACTAAGAAAAGCATTTTTGCAGCTTACAGCTAAAATAAGAATAACTGATTTATTGAGCATTTTTAATAGGCAAAGTCTTTAAAATACAGGCCTGTCTTAAATAATGTCTCTGATTCTGATTAAGCTAAATTGGCACATTATTTTTCAAAACATGACCATATTGTTTTACATGTCTAGAAAACGCTTCGTGATTTAAAGATTTTGAGATATTTAGACTAGAAACAAAACAAAAACTCATTAATTTTGAGTTTTTGCAATGTGCTCATCAGACGAGTATACTGACCAATCACAGTGGGCTCCAGATCGACGAACACAGCTCTTGGCACATGTTTGCCCGCTCCGGTCTCGCTGAAGAAAGTGTTGAAGGAATCGTCTCCTCCGCCAACCGTCTTATCGCTGGGCATCTGTCCATCCGGCTGGATCCCATGCTCAAGACAGTAAAGTTCCCAGCAGGCATTGCCGATCTGGACACCAGCTTGACCCACATGGATGGAGATACACTCACGCTTTTGCACAAAAATAAAGTGAGTGATCATTTACAATAGTGAGGGATGTTGAAGCTTTAATGTATTAAATCTGATGTATTTTCCTCACAAAACACCAGGACTTGATATTTATTAAACCACATAACACTCTGATTTTCAAGGTTAACATTAACATAATAAATAATTTACATAAACAATCTGTTTATCTAGCTGTGAACTATGACATCCAGATGATTTCAATACAAAAATAAAGTCACGCTTCTCAATAAGGTTTATGTCAGTTCATTTATATCCATGAACAAGAAATGAACAATACCTATACAGCATTCCTTAATTATAGTTAACATTTACAAATGTGTTATTAAATCCAAATTTGTGCTTGATAACATTACAATAATAACAATAACGCTTGATAACGTGACAATGAGCAAATTTTTTTCAATTACATGAAAAATACTGTAATAATTGTGTTGTTCGCTGTTTCTTCAAGTCAGCGAATACATTAACTAACGAAATCTTATTGTATTAGTCACTTTATAATTTATAGAACAGAAAATATGAACAAAAAAGCTTCTCAGACCCCGAATAAAAATACTATAGTAATTTTTTTTTACACTGTAGTGTTTCTATATCACATTATAGTTAAATACTTGAATTAATCTGTTGTGGTAAAACAACAACTATAGTAGACTAATATAACTTTAAACAAATGACCCCTACGATTTCTACAACATGCCAATACCACAGTAAAATCCTATACTACAGTATTTATTACAGTTAATACCACAGTATCCTGTGAAATTCATTAATAGAGAGTTGTAAATGCTGTAATATACATGGTTTAATACACGGTGTGGTTCAAAAACCCTTTAGTAGGTCATTTACATTGAAGTAGCCTACTATAGAGTAGTATGTTTATCTTTCAAGCAATAACCAGCAATGTTAGATTTTGTTTAAGAGTAAAAAAACAAAATAATATCATTCTAAGACAGTAATTAAATGAGAAATATAAAATAATTTAATTTTTCCTAAAAAATCAGCAGGACTTTAGTGCTATTAAACCACATAACAGTCTAATCAAATGTCTACGCCATTTTGTGATTAACAATAACATAGTAAACAATTTTTACATAACTATCTGTTTATCCAGGAGTAAATGACAGCATCCCGATGAATTCAATACAAAAATAAGGTCACGCTTCTCAATAAGGTTTATGTCAGTTCATGTATATCCATGAACCAGAAATGAACAATACCTATACAGCATTCCTTAATTATAGTTTAACATTTACAAATGTGTTATTAAATCCAAATTTGTGCTTGATAACATTACAATAATAACCATAACACTTGATAAAGTAGCAATGAACAAATGTATTTTCAATAACATTAACATAGATACAGTAATAATTGTATATTGTTCGCCATTTCATGATATCAGCAAATACATTAACTAACGAAATCTTATTGTATTAGTCACTTTATAATTTATAGAACAGAAAATATAAACAAAAAGCTTCTCTGACCCCAAATAAAAATACTATAGTAATTTATAGTAAACACTGTAGTGTTTATGAACCACATATGGTAAAATACCTGAATTAATCTGTTGTGGTAATACAGCAACTATAGTAGACTAATTTAACGTTAAACAATGACCCCTAAGATACTACATAGCAAATAACATACACAGCAGCTGATACCACTGTAAAATCCTACAGTACAGTAATTATTACAGTTAATATCACGGTATCCTGTAGAATGTATTAATAGAGAGTTGTGAATACTGTAATATTTACAGTTTAATACACAATGGTTTAACCCTTTGGGCTATTTTTCCCTTGTAGCAATAACCAGCAGCTTTGATTTCAGTGGAAAAAGCTAAAATAATATCATTCTAAGACAGTAATTAAATGAGAAATATAAGTATGTACTCACCATTTTGCGGTTTTGCACAGATGTAGGTGTGCAGATGCACTATTCAGAGAAGATGGAGGATGAGACGTCGCTATGAGGAGGAAAAAAGAGACTGCAGGAGGGAGGGAGTGGCTCAGTTCAGCATCAAATACACAGACTAGACATTTTGTGATTCTATCTAGAACATTCTGGATCAAGATAAAATAAAATAAAATAAAAAACGAGTAAATAAATAAAGCGTTTTATTAGCTAACATAACTAGCCTACGTGTATGCTAATAATGCGCTAATATGAGATCTTTTAAGCACGACGTTTATTCGTGGCTGTAATATGGACTAAACACTTACATATCATCCCCACAGCAAATATAATACATCATAGTTTCATCAGTGCAGTTTTATTATTATAGCCAGTGTAGTTTTGAAAAATATACTGTACGCAGCTCGTAATGTGACATACGGACAGACTTGTGTTTACAATAGTATATATAATATTTCTAAAGCATAGTAAGGCTGCCAAGTTGCCAACTCAGTTTTTTCAACTAAACAAATTGATAAATTATAACAATAAAATCATCATGAGCAGAGCCGCCGCCCTCACGTGACAGATTCTGCAGCAGAAGCTATATGACGTCATGGTGCAGACTGCAAAGTCACTGTATTTATAAAAACGACAGTATTTAACATTTATTCATTCATTCATTTTCTTTTCGGCTTGGTCCTTTTAGTACTCGGGTCGCTACAGCTGAATAAACTACCAACTTATACATATGTTTTACGCAGTGGATGCCCTCCAGCGGCAACACATCACTGGGAAACACCCACTCAATTACACACATACACTACAAACAATAGCTTTCCAAATTCACCTATAGCGCATGTGTTTGGACTGTGGGGGGTAACCCACGCCAACTCCTCAAAGAAATGCCAACTGACTGAGGATCGAACCAGCGACCTTCTTGCTGTGAGGCGAACGAATTACGTGAACGTTTTGAAGTGGTGGCTCTTGCGATTTTTGTGGTATTGTTAAAGAATCTTGTTCATTTGTTTTTGATTTTTTTTTCAGTGTACTCAAGATTATTTCGGATTATTTAAGTTTATTTTAAGGACATTTAGTACACTAATATAAATTAGATTATATGATGTCATATTTGCTTTAGTACAACATGGAATTTATTTAAAAAGTACAACTTATTTTCTTATACAGCTAACAATATTGCTTGAAAAATACCATATTCATGTCAAGAAATGGGCTAAAGCTAAGCCAAATTGTGAACATTTTATAAAGTAGATTAAACAAAAGGGTACTAAACAGTGTTAACCGTCTTACACTGTGAGTCTGTCTTAAAATGTCTTAAATTTCAAAAACAAAACTTTAGGCCTTAAATTTACTGAAATTTTGTGTTGTAGGGCTTAAATAGTTTTAAACGGGTCTTAATTTTCCTCTGAGCAAAGTTACCCAATCATGCTGACCAATCACCAATAATCCAATCTGAATAAATTTAATAAATAAATAAAAAAGTCAAATATTAAACTTTTTATATCAATATTGTATAATTATCTTTCTTACAATAACCTTTATTTGCTTAAATTTAGTTTATTTTAGTTTTGTAAATATTAACTGGATTGCGCTTGGTTTGACATTTAAAATAAGTGGTTAAGATATAACTAAATTAAAAGTTTCGATGAGGCAAGTTAAAATCAACCCATGCCATTAGAAAAAATCCTTAAGTGTTTAGCCCTATATATTTTCTTCGTAATGGTCTTAAAAGTCTTAAATTTGACTTTGTGAAACCTGCTGAAACCCTGTGTAATTTTCTGCAAGTTTCCTCTACCCAACAACTCACTTCAAAGCTACAAACATGCAAATATACGTCTGACTGTCTGAGTGTCTATTTTATAGCTGACTATAATATGCATGTTTTTTCCACATAAACAAGTATGTTCACTCTTAAACATCTGCAAAGCTGGTATGTTTATTATTTAGAAGGGACAAAAACTTACAGTGCACCTTCAATGACAAAAAACCAAGACCAAAATTGTATTCAAAACCTTTTGTTTTACTTCAAAGCAGTGATTCACTTAGGAATATCAATATAAATGATTGCTTTTACAATACATTGCATAATACTGAACGCTAAAATAACTACAATTATTCCAATGTTTTTAAACCAAATCAACATTCAAAAGTCATTCCTTGGGTATTGGGGAAAAAAAATGACACTAACATTTCATTTTAGTATGGGAAAACTTCATTTGTGGTGCGGCACACTTAAATAAAACCACCTAAGATAACTCAGCACACTTGTTTATTTTCCACAGTATTGTACTCAAGACAGTGTAGTGTAGATTTACATTCAGTGACACTTTTTAATATGTAAATTACCATTGAGGTTCTGTTTATTTCAAGAGTTTACACTTAGATATTGCTTATTGATATTAATAGCAGGTTTGGCATGCTGTCCCTGGAGTAAAATTGAGCCCAGGGCTAAGGTAGTTCTTGAGAGCGACTTTATTTTATGTGGCTATTATTTGGTCAATTCCTAATTGGTAAAATGCCTGATCCTTTTAATTGTGAATGTTTAAATTTTATGTAGTGTTGGTATGTCATTTTTATTGACTTGTCGCTGAAAAACTAGTTTGATGGGGGAAATTTACAAAAACAAAAGCAGGGTGTGTGATGTATTTTCGATTAATCGCCCTACTTATGAGCAAGAACTACAACACAAATGAAACAGTATCATCCTTCAAATATTTATGTTTTCATGTTGAAATGTAACTACCACTCGGGTTTTGTGCGTAAAGTCAAGCTCAAAGCAACCTACAAGCTAAAAACCTTCGAATTTACTTCAAGCAAATAAAAATATGTAGTCCCACTGTAAAGTGGCTTCACTAATATGTACTTACACTGAAATTAATAATTTACAATGCACTTATGTAAATGCATGTACATCTGTAATTACATTCGTAATCAAATTTTTCACCATCCCTGACACCTTAACCCACTCTTAAACCTACCCATACCACCAAACATGTCCCTAACCCTACCTATATCCCACCTCAAGAGCACCAGAAGTGTCCCGGAATACATCATGAACAGAGTAAGTACATTGCATTTATTTATTTTTTTAATGCAAGTACATTAAGGCCACCTAATAAAAAAATGGGAGCAAAAATGTTTTATTTTCAGAATAAGAAGTAAAAAGTTGTACTTAAAACAAGCAAAATAATCTGTTTTTATTTTATTCCAAAAACAAGATTATTTTGCTGACCCCATTGACAGATTATTTTGTTTGTTTTAAGAAAAAACTCACTTAATTTGCCTCAATATTTCTGAAAACAAAACAATTAGCTTCACTTGTCTAGAAAATGCTTCTTGATTTAGGGATTTTAGATATTTGGACTAGAAACAAGACAAAATCATTTGTGCATTGCAACAAAATCCCAGCTATTCAAGGCTATTTTTGGTCATCTTTTACCTTGACCTTTACTCGATGCCATGCATTGCTAAGTACTCCTCGTAGATTCCAAATAGGGCCGACTGTGTCAGGCTGCGTGTTATAACTATTGTCCACAGCTTTGCATACAATCTCCAACTCCTGCGCTCCATCAGGCAGCGGGACGTCAATCTCCCACAACTTCCAAGCCCAAGCTCTTCCAGGAGCAGGATTTCGTCCCAAATCACTACTGTGAAGTTTAGCAACATGCCATGTGTTCCCTCCATCAACCGAGACATCAACTCTAACAACCTCTCGTCCTCCTCCACTCCATGCGTAGCCTTTAATAGTCACCTCCTCATCTCCACGCTCCACTGATGATCCCTCAGCAGGATGCGTGATTGCCGACTGTATAGGGAGCTCTTGAATAGCCGGGGCTGATTTGAAGTCCACCGTGTCCCAGTCGGTACCAGGAGAGAAGCCTTTGTAATCATTCTGCTGCCAGTGACTCTTGCTTTCTTCGTGGCTTACTACAATTCTACCGAGCCATTTGACATTTCGTGCTCCGACAACTCCAGGTACGACCACTCTTACTGGATACCCGTGATCCGGCGGAAGATCTTCTCCATTCATCTCATATGCAAGAAGAACATCTCCTTCTTCGCTTAGTGCTTTGTTGAGATTAATCGAAGCACCGTATGCTGTTCCTGTCACATCCTTGTCTAATCCTTCAAACTGGATATGCTTGGCGTTGATTGCGACTTCTGGTGTAAACCCGTAGTGAAGGAGTACCTCCCTTAGACTTGCACCTGACCATGTTGCGTTGCTTATTGCAGCAATTCCCCAATTGAGTCCTTTGACTTGTTTGACTTTATTCATCTCGGATCGACGGTTCCCAGCGCATTGGAGAGTTGCTGTAATTGTATGTTTTGGAAAACGAGATTTCAACTCGCTTAGTGTAACAGACACAACTCCACCAGGGAGACCCTCGATCTCTAGTCTGTAGGTTTCAGGGTCTACCTTTGGCACCGGAAGATGGTTGCGCTTAAAAAAGATGGCTGACGGCGTGATGTAGTTATCAGCAAGTACAGAAGCAGGTGGTTCGGCGTTGAAAGGTTTTAAACTGTTGATCTGAAGAGCGGGGTGGCGACTGGGCTCACCAGAGTAAGGGTCTAAAGGGTCAGTGCTTTCCTGCCTCTTGATGCTTTCTGGATTAAGAACACCGATTTTGTACTCGGAGAGGATTTCTAGGACGTGCTCTTCCTTGTGGACCGCATATAAAGCCCAGTAGGGCTCAAGAGCGCCTCCTGCAGCCAGGAGTATTTTATCGCCGCCGGGATGCATAGCCACAAACTCTGTAATGTCGTAGACGTCTCCTTTATAAGTGACCCAAACACCATTGTCAAGGGAACGGTGCTTTGTGACTTCTTCAAGGGTGTAAACAGGAGGAGATGAAGTTACTGGTAACTGGGCTGAGGAAGCTGCCCACTGAACCTGAATACAAAATGACAATAAAATAAGTGTCTATAGAGCTTTTAATAATACTTTTTAAAATATGAATTGATATATAAAACAATGAAAGGGAAAGTTCAACCAAACAGGAACATTCTGTCATAATTTGCGCATCCTTTAGCTGTTTTATACATTTACAAGTTTTTTTCCGCTGAACACATTCGTTCATTCATTTTCCTTTGGGTTAGTCCCTTATTTATTAAGGATCGCCACAGCGGAATGACCCGCCAACTATTCCAGCATATGTTTTATGCAGTGGATGCCCTTCCAGCAAATTCCTGGGTGAACTAACTAACCCTTTAAGGCCATCAAGCCTGTAATGAAAATACACACATACACACACATATACCTACATACACACACCAGAATACAAATCGACTATCAAATAAAAGTGTCTATAGAGTTTAGACCATTTTAATAATGTTTTTACATAAATACCAATTGATATATGACATTTAAAGGGATAGTTTACCCAAAAATAACCAATCTGTCATTATTCACTTATTCCTTTAATAGTTTTAAACCTTCACGAGTTTCTTTCTGCTGTCGAACGCAAATAAAGATACTTTTAAGCGTGCTGGGAACATGTAATCATTGACTTCCATGTTAGGAAAAACAAATACTATGGAAGTTAATGGTTGCATGTTTAGCAGTTTTCCTTCAAAACATCTTCATTTGTGTTAAACAGGATAAAGAAACTCAACGGTTTAAATCCACTTAAGGCTAAGCAAACAGTGAGTAAATACATTTTTTGCATGAATTGAACTGTTTAAGACCATCAAATGTAATGAAAATACATACATGCGTACATAAATGCAAAAACAGTATATACACACACACGCACAACCTGACAAAAGTCTTACTGTTTATCCCAGTTGTATAATAGCTTGACTTCTAGTTGATCATTTGGAAAAGTGGCAGAAGGTCGATTTTTCTGATGAATCATCTGCTGAACTGCATCCCAATCATCACTAATACTGCAGAAGACCTACTGGAACCCACATGGACCCAAGATTCTCACACAAATCAGTCAAGTTTAGTAAAAGACGGTTTGGGGTTACATTCAGTATTGTCGCATGCAAGAGATCTACAAAGTGGATGGCAACATCAACAGCCTGAGGTATCAAGACATTTGTGCTGCCCATTACATTACAAACCACAGGAGAGGGACAATTCTCCAGCAGGATAGCGCTCCTCATACTTCAGCCTCCACATCAAAGCTCCTGAAAGCAAAGAAGGTGAAGGTGCTCCAGGATTGGCCAGCCCAGACACCAGACATGAACATTACTGAGCATGTCTGGGGTAAGAGGAAGGAGGAGGCATTGAAGATAAGTACAAAGAATCTTGATGAACTCTGGGAGTCCTGCAGGAACGCTTTCTTCGTCATTCCAGATGACTTTATTAATCAGTGATGTGAGTCATGTCAGAGATGTATGGATGCAGTCCTCCAAGCTCATGAGGGAGTCACAATATTCATTCTGTCTCCACTGCAGCAGGACTTTATATTCTATACTGGACATTATTTCTGTTCAGTGATGAGACTTTTGTCTAAGCAGAGTCAGATCTTACTGTCCTAATTAAATAATTAAAATTAAGTTATAATCTTATTTTATTTTGGTCAAATTCGTGTAATCTAGAGGTCTTTGCCTTTCATATAAGCCACTTCTGATACCAAATGATCAACTAGAAGTCAAGTTATTATTTGTTGTTCCTAAAACTTGGACCGGCTACAAGACTTGTCAGGTAGTGTACACGCACATGCAGTATACACCCACCCACACACCGATACAAAATGACAATAAAGTAAATATTGCTCAATAAGACTTAAGGACACTGTGCGGTTTTTATGCCTTTTAACAGTCTGTTGCATGTTAGATTGTATTATATGAGCCCAGTGAGATCTAGCACACCGTCAGACTGGTTAAACTGTGTGACCTTTACTAAGAATTCACTAATGATTGACTGCAGTCCATTTTCACATCTATATTTACAGAAAGGGGCATGCACATTTCTAACATGCTTGCATTAAAGTTCTATAATGTTTGTTTTACCTTTTCCCCTAAGGGTCATGTTTGACTCAAATTTAAATAATAAAAGATTAATAATTTTATAGGGTTATCGATTTATAGGGATTTTTAATGATGCATTTAATAATATATTAATATTAGTAATATTAAAGTATAATATTACTGTAATATTATTAAAATACAAAAATGATAAAATCCAACAAAATAATTAAATGTGTATGTATGTATATATATATATATATATATATATATATATATATATATATATATATATATAAATATATATATATATATATATATATATATATATATATATATATATATATACATTTTTATATGAATTAATATTAATATATATTAATTAGGTTAACTAGGCAGGTTAGGGTATTTAGGCAAGTAATTGTATAATGATGGTTTGTTCTGTAGACTTTCAAAAAAAATTAGCTTAAAGGGGCTAATAATTGTCCCTAAAATGGGGTTTAAAAAAATTGAAAACTGCTTTTATTCTAGCCAAAATAAAACAAATAAGACTTTTTCCAGGAGAAAAAATATTATCAGACATACTGTGACAATTTCCTTGCTCTGTTAAACATCATTGGGGAAAAAAAAAAAAAAAAAAATAATATATATATATATATATATATATATATATATATATATATATACAGTTGAAATCAGAATTATTAGCCCCTCTTTGATTTTTTTCTAATTTGTAATAATAACTTTATAGATAAAAATAAACTTTTTCTCAAATATATACATACATGCCTGTATTTATGTATGTATGTATGTATGTATATGTATATATGTATGTATATACAGACACAAAATAAATATCCAAATGTGCTTAAAAACAAAAATCCTCTTTATTTGCCTAGAGTGATTTAATTAATTGAATTAGCAAACAAGTCTCACCTTGCTTTGGTGGAGCTTATAGGCCAGAACAGCCCCAGTACCGGCCAGCAGCCCTGCCAGAGCAAATCGAAACTTCTGCCCATTATTATTAAAGTATTTCTGCCCTCCATGACCACCAGTGCTCCGCCAGCGAGAGGACAGATGCCCATCCCACACGGACAACAGCGGGATAATGCCCTTTGAAATCCTGGAACTAAGTTATAAGAGATACAAAAGCAACAATTTCATATATGCAAGCATCAATATTTTAATACTCATAAGTTCATTAAAAGGCAGCATGGTGGCTCAGTGGTTAGCACTGTCGCCTGATAGCAAGAAGGTCGCTGGTTTGAGCCTCAGCTGGGCCAGTTGGAATTTCAGTGTGGAGTTTGCATGTTCTCCCCGTGTTGGAGTGGGTTTCCTCCGGGTGCTCCGGTTTCCCCCACAGTCCAAACCCATGCACTATAGGGGAATTGAATAAACTAAGTGAAGTTTAGTTTTAAACTAATTTCGAGAGGAGCATGTGCTCATGATTTACCCAGCTGGTCCATATTAACTAATTATGATCCTCCAATCGAAGGATCCCAAATCACTATATATATCCTCATTTCCTTTCTACAACTATCTTCGTTTGGAAGAAAGCTTCCTGCTTCTAAAAAGCTTTAGCTCTAAAAGCTTTTACAGCATTGCACTTTTTAGCCCATCAATATGGAAATAACCAACAATATCTACAACTGCAACCAGAGCCCTGCTCTCCCTGAGACTTCAGCCACTGCAATGAAGCCAAACTCTCACCGCTCTTCGCGGTCCACCTGTGGTAACGTAGTATGCTTTAAGGGGAAACTTCTCTCTTTAAGGAGAAACTACTCTCCAAAAGACTAAATATTTCTTATATCTTTAGAAAAGCAAGACTCTCATAAATAAAAAATAATTTAAACCATTTTAAAGACACAAACACTATGGACTTAACGTCCTCCTATAATCTGTAAACAAGCAGAGATTATAACAAACCAAATAAACCCACCTTTCAAGCTTGCTGTCTGTTCACAGGTCCATAACATTTTAACAGCCTGGCTGATTTGACTGCAAGGATCAAAGCAATCCAATCCATAAAACTTTAGTCCACAACATGTTTACATGTTTAGAAACATACATGGATACACTGCTGTCATCCAAACTTGTTGCTGGAGTGCTTTCAGTAAAGTAGTATCTTTCAGACAAAAACACTTGTATTATGGTCTAACAAAATGGCTGCCGACCTTTTGATTGACACTTCATTGAGCCAATAGCTGAAAAGAGAAGTGTCACCATCCAAGCTGTCAGAACATGAGATGGTCCCGCCCTCTCTTACGATAGTTATATACAGACTTGGTTGCAAAGACTTTGTGAATGAATTGGGCCAATTATGCTTCTGATTTCATTCATGTTAAGATTCCAAATGTAATGTTATTTAATCAATCAGATTAAAGTAAAGCCCATAGCAAACATTTAATTGACACAGTTTAATAAGTATTGTTCAAGTGCAAATTAAATGACAACATCATTTTAGAAGTTAAATAAATAAATAAATTAAACAAATAACTAACATAAATAAATAAACATGCATATAAATAAACAAACCCTGCCACTTCCAATAGCTATTTAACTTCTAAAATAAAATTACCCACCTAATGACAATAAGCATCCATCGATCATAGAAGTCCGATCGTAATATGTCACAGGAATTTAAACTTATCACTTCACCTACTCCACTTTAAAGAGGTATTTTTAAGATCACCAGCCAAGCCATGCTCAATATCCTTGGCCCTCCACTATCCTGGGGGGGAATGAACGTCTACCAAAACATTTAAAACACTATCTGTCTGTCGATTCCTCACCTCGCTAGAGAACTGCGTTCTCACCACTAATTTTTCTGATTTTCTCATTTCAGGTCTAACCTATGGATTCCACCCGGGCACCTCAGCTCTCCCTTCCTATCCTAATATTCAGTCAGCTTTTGCTGATTGAACCAGAAATTGTGGATCATCTTATTTAAAAAGAGATCGACAACCACTTTATGTTTGACCATTCTCTGCCCCACCACTCAAGGTTTCACGCATTTATCCCATAAGCAGTGCAACTTGCAAATTCTCCATCACTGGCTTCTTTATAACAATCGCAGAATCCCCCACCTTATCCAACTTTAGATGATATTCTAATCACCCCCCCACATTGCCTCCAGCCAAACACCTAGAGATCACCAAAAGGTTTTCGCCAATCTAGGTATTCTGCTCGCAGAAGGCTGGACCCAATACATTTATCGAATTTCTAGGCATCAACTTCGATTTGCTCAAATTCCAAGCTTCTCTTCCTAAAGAGAAAATTGGCTGAATAATTTCTCTTTATCTTGTATTATAAGAAAGAGACTTGAATTAAACACATACTGTTATCTATCCTCGGCCACCTAAAATTCACAGTGCAAATTTACCTCAAACTTGCCTACTCCAGCTCCCTACCACAAGTCACGATTTAAAAGGCACAATTTCTCTCTCAAAACCCACCCACAATGAACTCCGCTTATGGATTGCTTCCTTAAGCTATGGAACGGCTGTTCCTTCTTCTGCAGAGATTGTTCGCACCCCCATTAGATATTTGTCTATTTACTGGTGCTACCCCATCAGTTGGGTTCCAAGGGTACTCAGAGGCCACTGGTTGCCACCACATGGCCCCCTCAATCTATTTCCACTCTAGAAACCATTGTTCATCAGCTTTCTTCAAACTGTACCCAATAGTCGCTGCCGCCATACTATGGGGAGACGAATGGTCCACCTCTAGGATTCTCATTCATTGTGTTGAGGAAGAAACAATATAATGCATAGACAAAGGCGTTCCTACTCTCTAAGCTTTAATGCTACTTTTAAGATGTCTTATTTGACATTAGTCAATTTATCATGTCTGCATAATATGTGCCAGGTTGCTAAACCAAATCACTGACTCTCTCTCATTTTCTTTCCAGAAACTTTGGTCACTGGCTACAGAAGTGGACCTAACTCAACACCTGTCCATCCCTTTCCACAAATGACGTTACCTTAAGCCACCCCCATTATAACCTCCACCAAACTCCATATCACTTACCATTAAAGTAGTAGCCTTCAGACCCTTCAGTCACACATCACAGCATGAAACATTCAAACTCAACCCTCACTCCAACCCACCATAGCAGATCTAAATTTGTGTGATGAGGAAAGATAGGGTTTCCTCGTCCTGCAAAGTAAGATAAATCTATTGACAAGAACATTTCAATTACATCTTCAACATTCCTGCCCTCACCCACCCAGTCCAAACTCTCTAGTATACCTACACTCGAGGATTAAGAAACAAACCCCCTAGCCCCCCTTTTTACTGATGACGCTAATCGTCCAGTATCACATCTCTGGTTCCAGAAACACCTCAAAGTTGTCCACCTCTCAGGATTTCCTCCCGAACCAATCTCCAGCCATTCATTCAGAATTGGCATTATTAAAAGGCTTTCCCAGCACCAGATCCAGACCCTCGGTCATTGGTTCTCTGAAGCCTTTCAAATCCTACATTCGCCTCAGTCTTTTCATCTCAAAGAACCCAAGTTGTTTCTTTCAAACCTCTCAGCCCAATCTTTGCCACCCCTTTATTCTCAAGCCAAAGCCATCTATCTGTCCATCCCTAGCAAACCCCCTCACGGCTCAGACTCCCGCTGGAGTAAAATTGAGCCTCAGCTCTCGCAGAGCTTAACATGACCCTCTTTCTGTTCCCCCTGCCAGCATTGAGTTTCTCTGCTGTTTCCTCCTAGTTCTTTACTCCCTGCCTTTGACTCTCATGTAATCTCCTTGCTACATCAGCATTACCCTAAGCCCAAATTTCGCAGGGGACAACATGAGCTTTGGCTCTGACAAGAGCCTACCCTATCACCCTCTCCTTTCTGTGCCCCCTGCCAGCATTGAGTTCCTCTGTTTCCTCCTAGTTCTTTACTCCCTGCCTTTGACTCATGTAATCTCCTTGCTACATCAGCATCACCCTAAGCTCAGATTTCGCAGGGGTCAACATGAGCTTTGGCTCTGACAAGAGCCTACCCTATTACCCTCTCCTTTCTGTTCCCCCTGCCAGCGTTGAGTAATTCCGCTGTTCCCTCCTAGCTCTTTACCCCTTGCCTTTGTCTCTCTAGTAACCTCCTTGCTCCATCTGCATCACCCAAGCTCAGACTCTCGCAAGGGTCAACACGAGTTTCGGCTCTCGCAAGAGCCTCACCTTTCACCCTCTCCTTTCTGTTCCTCCTGCCAGTGTTGAATGCTTCCACTGTTCCCTCCTAGCTCTTTACCCCTCGCCTTTGGCTCTCTTGTTACCACCTTGCTCAATCTGCTTCAAGCTCAGACTCCTGTAGGGGTCAACACAAGTTTCGGCTCTCCCAAGAGCCTCCCCTTTCACCCTCTCTTTTCTGTTATCCCTGCCAGTGTTGAGTACTTCCGCTGTTTCCTCCTAGCTCTTCACTCCTTGCCTTTGGCCCTCCCATAACCTCCTTGCTCTATCTGCATCACCCTAAGCTCAGACTCCTGCAGGGGTCAACGCAAGCTGTGGCTCTCGTAAGAACCTCACCTATCAACCTCTCCTTTCTGTATCCCCTGCCAGCGATAAGCGCTTCTGCTGTTTCCTCTTAACTCTTAGCTCTTAACTCCTTGCCTTGACTCTCAACTAACCTCTTTGCTCCATCTTAGCATCACCCTAAGCTCAGACCCCCACAGGGGTCAACACGAGCTTCGGCTCTCGCAAGAGCCCCCCCTATCACCCTCACCTTCCTGTTTCCACTGCCAGAAATGAGTGCTTATGCTGCATCATTTTATTTATTCTGTATTGTCATTCATCAGTATCTACATTTTGTTTAATCTGTATAGTAGTTCATTAGCATTACATGCTATCATATTCTGTATTTTGCATAGTAATCTCGTTACCTCCAACAGCTCTCCCCTTTTTCTTTCCCCCCTGTCAGCGTTGTATGCTCCCTCTGCTTTAGTATCTTATTGCATAATTTGTATATTCTGTATAATAATTGTTGGATATTTGTGTTTCTTACAGCTGCTCTCCCCCCTTTTTCCTGCCCTGCAGCATCAAGCACCTTTGCAGCTCCAATTAATTTATTCTGCATAATGGTTTACTGTTATATCTTGTATTGTATCATTTGCATAAAAATTGTATAGTATATCTGTTACTTCAGCCACCTTGCCCATTTCTTTTCCCATTCCAGTGTGGAGTGCTTCCGCTGCACCAGTTTATTTGTTTTCCATATAGTTATTGATAAAATGTCTACATTGTGTTCATTCTGCATAGTAGTCCATTTGTATTTCATGTATTTTATTGTGTATTTCTGGATAATAATCACGTTACTCCCAGCAGCTCTCCCCTTTCCACTTGCCAGAATTGAGTGCCTTACTGTTTTCTACCAGCCCTTTACTCATTGTGTTTGACTCTCATCCAACCTCCTTCCTCCACATTAACATCACCCCAAGCTCTGACTCCCGGAGTCAATAGGAGTTTTGGCTCTCGCAAGAGCCTCATCTATCGCCTTCACCTTCCAGTTTCCCCTGCCAGTGTCGAGTGCTTCCGCTGCATCAGTTTATTTATTCTTTATAGTTATTCACCAGTATCGGCATTAACATGTTTATTCTGCATAGTAGTTCATTAGCATTTCATGTTCTGTATTTTGCATAGTAACCTTGTTACTTCAACAGCACCCCCCTTTTTCTCTCCCCTTACCAGCGTTGTGGGCTCCCGCTGCATTAGTATCTTTCTTATTGATTATTTTGCACATTATGCATAGTAATTGTATAGCATATTTTTGTTAATTATAGCTCTTTTCTTCTGCCAGCGCTAAGTGCTTCTGCTGCTTACTGCATTTTATTATGCATAGTATTTCCCTAATGTTTCATGTTAATATATTAAATCTGTGTTCCCTGCCAGTTTCTAGCAACATGCCAGCATTGAGTGCTTCTGCTGCATAGCAGTTGTATATTCCATACAGTAATTTATATAGCCTTGTTTCCTCCAGCTTCTCTCCTTTATTTACCCCCAACAGCTTTTTATGCTTCCGCTACCAAATCTCTTCCCTCCTCTTAAACAGCCAGCTCCACACCCTTCTTTATTACATCTCCTCACAAACCTTCTCTTAAGCACTGACTCCCGTAGAGGGCCCATTTAAGCCCCAATTTACACACAAGTCTCCACCCACCCTCTAAGCCACTCAGACTCCCTTAGACTTCCTAACTTTATTTCTTAGCCACCAAACCCACCCTGCCCTACACACACTCCCTAGAAAGCTTTCCCCCACTTTTTATCAGTTCTTCACATATATATCCAGCAGCCGGATATAGCACTTTTTCTTTGCACTTTGGGGAGTTCCTGTGTAAACACGCGGCTGCTGTCCCGAGCGCTTATCATTGGCTTTTTGGGGAGTTTGAGATAGACCTGAGCTCAATCTCCACTCGCCCTGCAAAAGGGGGGGAGCCCTGGGCTCGAGGATCCCTTGAGCTCAGGGCTCTCTCCCGGGACAGCATGCCAAACAAGCTATGTATAAATCATGGGCTAAGTGTGAACTCTTGAAGTGAAGTTTAGTTTTAAACTAATTTCGAGAGGAGCATGTGCTCATGATTTACCCAGCTGGTCCATATTAACTAATTATGATCCTCCAATCGAAGGATCCCAAATCACTATATATATCCTCATTTCCTTTCTACAACTATCTTCGTTTGGAAGAAACCCCCCTCCTCCCCTTCTTCCTCCTTTATCCAGAATGGGCGGCACGGTGGCCCAGTGACTAGCACTGTTGCCTCACAGCAAGAATACCAATGGTGTTGGGTCCTCGCTGAGCCATCTGGTATTTCTGTGTGGAGTTTGCATGTTCTCCCCGTGTCCGCGTGGGTTTCCCCCGGGTTTCCCGGTTTCCTCCCACCATCCAAATGTGCTCTATATTATAGATAAAACAAGCCTAAACCTTTCTTATAATGTCTTACTCTCAGGAAGTTCGCCTTGGCCTCAGCAGCGGGGGAGTTTGAGATAGACCTGAGCTCAATCTCCACTCGCCCTGCAAAAGGGGGGGAGCCCTGGGCTCGAGGATCCCTTGAGCTCAGGGCTCTCTCCCGGGACAGCATGCCAAACAAGCTATGTATAAATCATGGGCTAAGTGTGAACTCTTGAAATTGGCTGCAGTGTATGTGTGTGAATGAGTGTGTATGAATGTTTCCCAGTGATGGGTTGCAGTTGGAAAGGCATTCGCTGCATAAAACATAAGCCGGATAAGTTGGCGGTTCATTCAGCTGTGGCAACACCAGATTAATAAAGGGACTAAGCTGAAAAGAAAATGAATGAAAGTTCATGAAAAGGAGGCACAGCGGCTCAGTGGTTAGCACTGTCACCTCACAGCAAGAAGGTTGCTGGTTTGAGTCCCGGCTAGGCCAGATGGCATTTCTGTGTGGAGTTTGCATGTTCTCCGTGTTGGTGTGGGTTTTCTCCGGGTGCTCCGGTTTCCCCCTCAGTCAAAACACATGTGCTTTACTGCCAATTTAGTTTAATAAATTCCCCCAGTGTATGAGTGTGTGAGAATGTGAGTGTGTATGGGTGTTTCCCAGTACTGGGTTGCAGATGGAAGGGTATCCGCTGCGTGGTGACTCCTGATAAACAAGAGACTATAAGCCGAAAGGAAATTAATGAATGAATGAAGTTCATGAAAGAGCGATTCAAAGAATGTGACCTTGTGTTTTCAATCATTTACATTAAGCGAATCATTAAAGTGATAGTTCACCCAAAATAAACAATGTTTACTCATACTTTGAGTTCTGTTAAACACAAAACAAGCCATGCTGAATAATGTTGGAAAAAAGCAGTCATTGACATCCATAGTATCTTTGTTTTTTTTATTATGACTGCATTTTTACAAGATTCTTTAGCATGTCTTGTTTTGTGTTCAACAGAAGCAACTAATAAAAGTTCAGACCACTTATGTGTGGGTGAATGATGAGGAAATGTTCATTTTTAGGTGAACTAGCCCTTTAAATTCAGGTGTAGCATTCATTCATTCATTCATTCTCTTTTCGGTTCAGTCCCTTTATTAATCTGGGGTCGCCACAGCAGAATGAACCGCCAACTTATCCAGCACATGTTTTACACAGCGGATGTCCTTCCAGCTGCAACCCAACGCTGGGAAAAAGGTGTAGTATATGAAAAAGAATAAAAATAACAAAATTAAAACCACAACAGAAACCACCATAGAATTTGTAGCAATTTTAATGCTTACAATAAATATTTTAGGGGAGACACGGTGGCTTAGTGGTTAGCACTGTCGCCTCAAAGCAAGAAGGTCGCTGGTTCCAGTGCCAGCTGGGTCAGTTGGCGTTTCTGTGTGGAGTTTGCATGTTCTCCCCATGTTGGCGTGGGTTTCCTCCTGGTGCTCCGGTTTCCCCCAGTCCAAACACATGCGCTTTAGGTGAATTGCATAAACTAAATTGGCCGTAGTGCATGTGTGTGAATGAGTGTGTATGGATGTACTGGGTTGCAGCTGGAAGGGCATCCACTGCGGAAAGCATAAGCTGGATAAGTTGCCGGTTCATTCCGCTGTGGCGAACCCAGATTAATAAAGGGACTAAGCCGAAGGAAAATGAATGAACAAATAATATTGGGGTTTTAGTGTTTTTTGGGGGCCTGTACTGGTCATGGTCTGTCTTCTATAGGTGGTATGTTAAAAAACAATAAATCCAAATGGAATTGTATCCAAAATGACACTAGAAGCCGTTAAGATGTACAGGTTATAATGATTAAAATGTGATGGTTTGTAATGTTTTTAATTGATATTCATAGTGGAAACCATTTCTATTGTTTTCTTTCCCGCAGCACTGCAAGAAAAGCTTTTCCAACTTGGTGTTTTTGTCTTGTTTCTAGGTATAGGCTGGTCAAGTTTCTGAAGGTATGCTAACCTTGGATATAAATATCACGGTTTCACGGTATTGTGTTTACTGCTGTAAAATAACTTCTTTTTAAACATCTTAGTAAAAAACAACAACTTTTTTTCACCATTTACCACAATATATTACATTTTAGGAAACATTTAGAGTATTTTGGAACAGTAAACATGTCAGGCTGCATAATCAAAATAAACAACTGACTTCTAGTATCTTTAAAACAGCTTCAAAAACAGATTTTCCTACAACACTTAAATAAAAAAATACTCAAAAAACCCTCTGTATATACACCTTAAAAACAGTATAGCAAAACATTTTTGAGGTTTTAATACCTTGACTTTTCCAAACCGCGGTAAACTGGTTATCATCCCATGCCTACTTGTTTCTAGTTCAAAGTCTTAAATCAAGAAGCAAAAAAAGTACTGTCAGAAATAATGTGCGAAAATTAAGTCAATTTTTTCTAAAACAAGTAAAACAAATCTGGGGTAAGCAAAATAATCTTTTGTCAAGGTGAAAACAAGAATGTTTTGCTTTCTATTAGTAGATTATGTAGCTCGTTTTAAGAAGAAACTCACTTTATTTTGGGCCATTATTTCTGAAAACAAGAGAATTTTGCTTCTTTAAAAAATGCTTCTTGATTGAAGGACTTTTAGATATTTGCACTAGAAACAAGACAAAAACTCCAAATAAGAGAAGCATTCTTCGCAGTGAGGGATTTTGAGGAATCAAACTCCATGAACCTTGATTATAAACCCTGATTGTGTCCTTTATATGTCTTATTTAGATGTGCTTAAATGATATAGAACAAAGGTTTATCTGAAATGGCAGAATTACCTTTGACTTCTGATAAGGAGGAGCTGTGAAAGACCTTGAGAAGGCTTTAGGCGCTGCATTGTACTTTCTGGGAAAAGAGGAAAAGAACAATATAAGCTGTCAAAGTAGGAGGACACAGTTAAAAACAAAGTCATTTAATCACTAGATTTAATGCTCATATATGTACAGTTGAAGTCAGAATTATTAGCCTTCCTGTATATTTTCCCCCAATTTCTGTTTAACGAAAAGGAGATTTTTTTCAGCACATTTCTAAACATAATAGTTTTAATAACTCATTTCTAATAACTAATTTACTTTACCTTTGCCATGATGACAGTAAATAATATTCGATTAGATATTCTTTAAGACACTAGTATTCAGTTAAAAGTGACATTTAAAGGCTTATTTAGGTTAACTAGGCAGGTTAGTGTAATTAGAAGATATTGAAATGAAAATGGGTTTTAACAAATTAAAAACTGCTTTTATTCTAGCCGAAATAAAACAAATAAGACTTTCTCCAGAAGAAAAAAACATTACAGGAAATACTGTGAAAAATTCCTTGCTCTGTTAAACATCATTTGGTAAATATTTAAAAAAGGAAAATAAATTATAATAAATTTGGCTTCAACTATATCTAATGTTAGGATGAACTTTTAGCTTTTCCCAAGTAATGCATATTTAGAAAGCATCACCACCATCATCATCATCATCATCATCATCATCATTATCATGTACTCCCAAACCATCTGTAAACTCCTCAGAGAGAGACTGGCATACAGCTTAGATTTTCTTCCAAATTATATTAGCTTGAATGATATTTAATGAGGCAAGCTGAGATACCTTGATTAATGCTGGCTGCATTCAGTTAATATTACACGTTGTTGGAATATCTAGCCAATTCCATGTGTGTTAAAAAAAAAAAAAAGGTCAGGAGAGGGGTTTCATCAATGCCAAAAATATTAGTAATTTATTAGATACAAATTAATAATTTGAGGGCAGAGCTCCAGGTTAAGTTCCACCAATTCAATACGAGTTGCATTCAGGAGGTTCACAAAAACTTTACCTTTCCCTGACTCCAACATTTATACACAGCTGATATTAACAGGTGGAGTTTTGGTGTAACGTCACTTGTGAATCAAACGACTGCAGTTTCTGCTGTCCTTTGGCTGTTGCACCCAAACATACTTCCTCTTTCTGTAACAGTTGAGCGCATCAACAATATATTTCACAACTTCTACACAAGCAGCATCCAGCTCCTTGTGACACATCTAGACTTCTTGTGACAGAAAGTCTGGAGCAAGGCTCACCGCACTGTTTTTATTATTATTCTGCTATTTCCCTCTTGTCAGCAGTTCCTTCTAAGAAGTATGCTACACGATAAGAAAGAAGTATGTTTGGTTAATATAAGGTATCATACAAAAGAAAAGATTGATTATGCTGTTGTTAGTCTACATTTTTTTTTCTAATTATCTATAATGTGCAACATCTATAATGTGCCTCATTTGCTCTACATTAAAAAGGGATAGTTCACACAAAATTAAAATTTACTCAAACTTCACTTCTTCTAAACCTTTATGAGTTTTTTTTCTTCTATTAAACACAAAATAAGATAAGCCATCCATAGTAGGAACAGAAAAGAAAAACTATGGCAGTCAATGCTTACCGTTTTTTGGATCACCCTATTTTTGGGTGAACTATCACTTTAAGTGCTACAAATCGACTTATGAGCAAGTGCCTTAAGTTACTTATAGGTCAATTTCAAAATATACTGCATCGCTTCAAAATAACCCTCATGACTCATCATTGTCTTATCACTGTGACCATACGCAGGTCTGCTGGATTATGACCAGATAACCAAATAGTGTCCTCCAAAACGACCAATGAAAACGAGTCATCAAAGCTCTGAATCTTCAAACTGATCTACACCTATAGGCCTGACGCAATAAATAAATTTGTCGCGCGATATATTATGACAGAAATCACTGCCGTATGTGATATTATTGTCATTTTACAACCATTGTAAAACGATTATACAACAACAAGCCAGTTATTCAATGACATGCCTAAATAACCTAAATAAGCAGTGCAAAATAAATACAAATTATTATTACGTATCGACTTATCGAGCAATACTAGGACATGACCACAGTACTTTTTGGTGTTGCAATAAATATTTACAAATTCACAAATATTTTTAAAGCCATTTCACAATTACATTTAGATTCTGCCTCACCGGTGTCAAGGTTTATAATTGGACATTTAATAGTTTATATATATATAACAGGACATTTTAACTCGTCTTCAACACATGCATACCCTTTTTAACATCGAATGACAGAATCTAAATTACCTTAACAATGGAAAGTCCTTGTCACTTGAAAGTGTTTACGGCTATTTACATTACTATGCTGTTTTATTTTAAGTACAGAATGAAGCTGCGGTCACACTAGAGTTTGTGCGTGTGAAATTCTGTCGTATGGTGCTACGAAAGGGGCGGGGTTGAACAAGATGATTAGACATTTAAAAAGCGAGCGATTGGTCCATGTTTTAAATTTCTGTCCAGAGAGGTCAAGCTTTCATTTTCAATAGGTCTCCAGCAGTCACGTAATGTGATTTGACAGGTCAGAGTTCACCAAGCTTGAACTTTCCCACGCAGCGAACTGCAAAACTTGTCGCACAAGCTTGCGTTTCCAGTCTGATGCATTCGCGCGTGTATGAATGGAAGCCTATGAGGAGAAAAGTGCAGTGTTGAGCGCAGCTTCAGTGGCATGAAGTAATCTCAGTAATATTGCTTATTGCAACAATATATCGCACAACAAAAATTCTTTATCGTGACAGGCCTAATTATGTATTGTCATCATGGCAAAGACAAACGAAATCAGTTATTAAAATTAGTTATTTACTATTACTGTAGTTATTAAAATCACTGTAAAAATGCATCAAAAACTGTTTAAAAGCATTTGGGATATATTTAAAAAATAATTAAACTTTCACTGGATGGCTAATAAAGTGGTCTTCAACTATAGATTGAATTATCAAACATTATTTTTGGTTGTAATATTGCGTAAAAATACAATATATTATATATATATATATATATATATATATATATATATATATTATAATATATTATAATATTACTATATTATATTATAATATTACTATTAATCATAATATTAATCAACTCTTTTTAATAGTATATGCTGTTGAAGTCAAATTAATTCATCCTAATGTCATTTTTCTTTTTCAAGTATTTCCCAAATGATGTTTAACAGAGCAAGGAATTTTTCACAGTATTCCCTATAATATTTTTTCTTCTGAAAAAAGTCTTATTTGTTTTAATGCGGCTAGAATAAAAGCAGTTTTTAATTTTTTAAAGCCATTTTAATTCAATATTATTAGCCCTCTTAAGCAATATTTGTTTACAATTGCCAACAGATCAAACCACTGTTGTACAATGACTTGCCTAATTACTATAACTTGCATAATGAACCTAGTTAAGCCTTTAAATGGATTATTAAAAATACTATGATTAGAAACGTGTTGAGAAAAATCTTATTTCGTTAAACAGAAATTGGGAAACAAATATTTAGGAGGGTTTATAATTTAACTGTATATCTGCCCAGATCTGACTGAAGACTGGAGTCTATGAAGCTTATCTCACTGATAGCCTACATGCACTGCACGGGCTACTGGTTTTAAAACGGTTTATGAGCCGCCATAAACACATATTTGCACATGATAAGCAGTAAGACGGCCGGGTTAAACAGAGAGACTCTGGATCTCTTGGAAATAAATCTATCAAAAGCCTCATAGTAAACAAGCCAAAGAAGCTAAACCAAAGAAACGTTTAGGGTCTGAAATGACTAGCAAAATATGTTTGGACTGAGATGATTGCGTCATAATAGATTTGTTTTGGTACGTGCAGTTCTTGTGTACAAAAATAAAACAGGAACCCGAATGTTGGAGCAACAGTGGATAATCTTTTTTTCCACAGCTGGGCCACAATAAAGGGTTAGTTCACGCAAAAATACAAAGTTACTCACTCTCAAGTGGTATTATACCATTTTTTTCCAGTAAACAGAATAGAAGATATTTTAAAGAATGTTAGGAACCTGTAACCATTAAGATTCATAGGAAAAACATATGCTATGGAAGACAATGGTTACCAGTTTCCAACATTTTTCAAAATGTCTTCTTTTTGTGTTCAACTGAGGAAATTCAAACAGGTATGTGACCAGTGAATAAATGATGATAGGATTAGGTGAACTATCAGTTTAAAAAGCCATAATAAAAAAAACAACAATTTGTTTTTACTTAATCTGGTGTAGTTGAGAGTATTTTAGTCCAATTAATCTGAAAATTGACAAACTCCTTTACACAACATTAGGGCTGAATGCAAAGCTTGTTTTGTTAGCTTGTTTGCAAGTAATTTTTTAAAATGTAATTATGATTTTATTCTTTACAAATTTGAGTTTACATTCCACAATTCAGTTTTTTTTTTTGCTAAATTATCACTTTTCGTTCCTCAAATCTATGACAGAACTGTGACTAACTCTAAGTTTATTTCTAAAATTCCTGAGTTCTCACCATTTATTTATTTATTTATTTATTGTCAGAACTGTGACCATGACTTTCCAACAAATTCTGACTTTAAATTTGACATTTTATGAATTTGTCTGACAGTTCTTTAATTTTTGTTGCAACAGTGTGTTTACGTCTCACAATGGTTTTTCAACTCAAAACTAAATATTTCTTGACACATAATTTCTTTCTGACACAAAATTCTGAGGTTAAATCTCAAATATAGCTTTTATTTTAATGTCAAAACAACCTTTTTCATAGCAAAAGACCTTCAATCAGACACTTTTTCTCCAAAGACTGAAGTGAACTTATAAATCCTTCCACCTGTCTGTCTGTCTATCTATCTATCTATCTATGTATCTTTCTATCTATCTATCTATCCACCTGTCTGTCTGTCTATCTATCTATCTCTCTTTTGTAAAACAGCGACAACTTGTAGCACGGTCTCTATATTGTTTACCATGGTACTTTGGATATTTGGACTGAAATGGCATGTAAATATTACTTCAAAACAACATTAGCACAATTTAATTGACCGTGAACATCAAGTTACTTGATAATCATTGGCTGCTAATATGATTTACCTATTTACAATTTGAAAACAATGCTTTTCTGAAATTATATGGAGAAAGTGCGAATATAAAACCAACTTTAAGTTAACTTACCCCAGTCAAACTAATTACTATCAAAGCCCCTTTGAGGGTGACATATTCCAGTCTGTTACTATTCAGCCCATATAAATAACACTTCGTAAACAAACACTCGCACACATACACACACAAGATTTGCGTTGAATTCGTTTCATGAACGCTTTATAAGAGAATTTCTTACTGCAATTAAACTTCAGTCCCCGGTGAAGCAGAAAACTCCATGAGCTCGCGATGTAGATCCACAGATCCTCCTTTTCTTCTTCTCTCGCTGCTGCGCTGGAGTGAGCAGACGCAGGAGTGTGACGTGAGGACGCAAACGCCGCATCATCACGAGCACCGTAATGTTGGAAACAGGCTATTTTCTTGTAAAGAAGTGACTAGAAGCTTAGTAAAAATCTGAACATTTTATGAAAGAAATAAACAATATGGTACTACATTGTATATTCTTAAACGCGAAAATAAAATTTTAAGGGTGGACACGGTCCGAGGCTCAGTGGTTAGCACCTGGCTGGGACCACTCTTCTCGATATTTATTTCAGCTCGCTGCTGATTTCTTGTTCTGGTGCACTTACTTCTGGCTTAGCGTAATGAATTGAATCGGATTAGACCATTAGCATTTTGTTAAAAAAAATAAATAAATAAAAAAGCCATTTCATGTCTCAATTACACAGCGCGCGAGAATCAGCTTCAATATTGCTGAAACGAAACAGAGCCACGAAGCACAAGAGTTGTTGACCATTTTTGAATCTATGCAGCCGATTTCGTCTTTCGGTGTGCTCACTTTTGGGTTAGCTTCGCATAATGAATTGAATCGGATTAGACCGTTAGCATTTTAGGCAGAATGAAATTACACAGTGTACAAGAATCAGCTTTTTTTTACTCTAAAATCTTAACATGTTGCTAAAATCAAACAGAACCACGAAGGACAACAATTGTTGATCATTTCTGAATCCTTTCAGCCGATTTCTTCTTCTAGTGTGCTCACTTTTGGCTTAGCTTAGCATAATGGATTGAATCGGATTAGACCGTTAGCATTTCAGACAAAATAAAATTACACAGCGCACGAGAATCAGCTCTTTTTACTCTAAAAAGTCCTAACATGTTGCTGAAATCAAACAGAACCATGAAGAACAACAATTGTTGACCATTTTGGAATTCATTCATCTGATTTTTTCTTCTGGTGTGCTCACTTTTGACTTAGCTTAGCATATCGAATTGAATCGGATTAGACCGTTAGCAATTCAGGCAGAATAAAATTACACAGCGTAAGAAAATCAGCTTTTTACTCTAAACACTTACCATGTTGCTGAAATCAAACAGAACCACAAAGAACAACACCACTGTTAAAACACTGCTCTGTTTTAATCCATGAATATATTTACACTAGTTCTGTCTTGGCAGAATATTAGCATACTGTCTTATATCGGACAATACAAGCTTAACTGAGATTTAATTACAAACAAACCCAAATATACAATTTAACAAAACACACGACCTGAAAACAACAATCCTACCCCACACACATCTTTCTGTCTGAATGAGCCTTTAGTGACCGGCATATTGACTCTCTGCCTGGTTTTCCTCCACTGTGAACAGATCTGGGCTCAGTTGTTTGCTGTGCTGAAGGTCTTCTTCTTCTGGTCAGAGGTAAAGAGATATTACAGTTCATCTCCTGTCTCGTTTACAGATTTAATGGAAAGTGAAGTGGTGGGTTTTTTCCATCACGGCTGGTTCATCTTCGCAGCTTCAGCTTTAATGAGAGAAATCAACTCCTGATTGATCAGAAACACAAAGCGTAGACCTGCAATCTGGAGAAAACGAACACAGGTCAGCACAGCCTTCTAGAAAATCACTACTGACTGTTCTGACCATGCAAAAGCAATCATAGATTTTTTTTTAAATTATTTTAGAGACCTTCTGATGTAATGCTATCACTTTTTTGCTTAAAGGAAAACTCCACTTTTTAGTTTTTAAAACTCATTTTAGGAAAAACAGGGAAATCATCAAAACTTTTTTTTTTAAATGAAATGCAAACGGTCTAAGAGGATTCAATCCATTCAGCTGATATCTTGTCGTGGCGAGGCCACTGTTAGCTTAGCTTAGCTTAGCATAATGAATGGAATCGGATTAGACCGTTAGCATTTTGTAAAAAAAAAAAAAAAAGAAAAAAAAAAAGGTTTGATAATATTCCTATTTAAAGCTTAACTCTTCTGTAGCTACAATGTGTAATAAAACTAATGGAAAATTAAAAGTTGCTATTTACAAGGGCAATATTGCTAGCCACTCTGGCGTAATGCCATATTCACATATAGGGCTTCAGCATCAACGATTGACAGACAGCATTTCTGAAGTTGGGGCTGACGTGATAGTTATAGCAGCATCAACCAATGAAATTAGCCCGCAATCGGCTACTGTCTGAGTTGGGTTACTTGATCTGATTGGCTGACGCTTCTGTTGGCACTTGAAAAGCTGAGAAATTCCCAACTTCTGCAGCAAGCAATGCTGCTGAAGCGGCGCCGATGAGATCCACAATTCAATTTAGCAATGCTTGACTTCAACCATTTAAAGTCAATGTGAAGCATTGACGCTGATGCCCCGTGTGATTGGGGCGTAATAATCAAGAAACTCCACTGCTGTACTATGCTAATCACTAAGCGCTGCGTAATTAATCTTGATAAAAAAATGTTTTTCAAAATGGAATTTTGGGTAACTACATTTTCTAAAGGCTGATTTATACTTCTGCGTCAAGTACACGCTCCAGCGCAGCCTGTGCGTAGTGGTATAGCCCTCGCCATGGCTGACGCCGACATTGACACGCACCTCTTAAAAAAATTTAACTACACATCGCAACGACGCGTAGCACAAGCTCTGTGATTGGTTGGCTTGTTAGTACTGACGAGTGTGGGCGGGACCAAGAGCCGTGCGAACCCGTTGGATTCTGTGTTTACAAGTGTCAAGTCCTGTGAAGGAGCTCCAGATGGAAAGTCTTGTTTTGTGTTTACCTTATGATTAATGTTGTTGCACATCTGCTAGTTCCCGTCTCAAATTGAGCGAGTTGAACTACTTCTACATTAAGGTAGCATTCAGAAAAAACAAAACACCAGCTAAGAAACTAGACACAGAGGAACATAAACACCTGCTGCCAGCTAGCGCTTCAGAAGTGTTATTGCAGAGCAAGAGAAACAGCGCGCAGAAGTATAGATGCACGGCTATGCGCAAGGCATGCACCGTTGGTCTTGATCAGGGGTGTCAAACTCAATTCCTGGAGGGCCGAAGCCCTGCACAGTTTAGTTCCAACCCTGCTCCAACACACTTACCTGTAGGTTTCAAACAAGCCTGAAGGACTCAATTAGTTTGATCAGGTGTGTTTAATTAGGGTTGGCACTAAACTGTGCAGAGCTTTTCTTTTCCTTTTCCTTTTGGAACTGAGTTTGACACCTGTGGTCTTGATGATCACTTGATGCAGAAGTATAAACCAGTCTTTAGTCTAAATGCAGCAAAACATAATTTTTTTCTAAGCTATATTTTGTAAATATTGATCCAGTGAGTGATGTATACTTACTTCCATCACAGAGTTGTTATTGAGTTTCCACTTGTTTCCAGATAAAACTGGTCGTCCATCGATATAAATAGGCCTCCGGCCTTCATTGGCAATGAAGAAATCTCCATTATTTTTCAGTTTAATGATTCCTGGAGTCCAAAAACAAACAATTTAATCCACTTGAAAAGGCCATTAAAAAGTCCGGTTGGGAGAACATCAGATGTGAATCAGAGCATTAAGTGACAGTCTGCTGTCAGTGTCAATGTTAATCTAACAACCAAAGTAACAGAAATATCGCTCATTGGGGACTGAATCACATTAAGAGCCGTAAAAAGAGCATTATAATCTTTCATTAATGAGAATAAAAAATTTTGCACACTATAAAGAATGAATTTATTTATAGAATAGACTGAGAACCATACTCTTGTTCTTTTATGAGATTTCTTTAAAGATAAAGACAACAGCTAAATCTGTAAATATAAAAGAGGAGAGGAAAAGGGGTTGTAAATGAAGCACTTTACACTGTCCGACCTTGTTTTCTGGAGATCTTCCATGCCGGTCCTTCCAAAGACAGATCGACATCTATCTGCTTGTCTTTAGTAGCACGGCCAAGTGTGATCTGAAACACGCCAAAGTGTTTATTGAAACCACATGTACACCGCATTACATTAACTAATTAACTCAAGTCAAGTCAAAGTTTATTTATAAAGCGTTTTGTTTAAAACAACAAGTGCTTACCAAAGTGTTGTACACATACACCATTTAACACAACAGACACATGACTCTCATATGGTATTAAAAGACAAAGAGTAAAAATGGGTTTTAAGACCAGATTTAAAAACAGAAAGGGTTGCGGCCTGCCTAACACGGAGAGGCAAACTATTCCAAAGTTTGGGGGCCAGCACTGCAAAGGAACGG
The DNA here is from genome assembly GCF_052040795.2 of Danio rerio. Classification (NCBI taxonomy): domain Eukaryota; kingdom Metazoa; phylum Chordata; class Actinopteri; order Cypriniformes; family Danionidae; genus Danio; species Danio rerio. The sequence continues at coordinate 3,459,974 of NC_141031.1, forward strand.
TCCCCCCCTGGTTTTTAACCTTGCACATGGAACAGCCAAAAGTCCATTTAGGCATTTAAACACCAAAACTAAGATCTTACATAGAGGGCATTACAAAAATCTAGCCGAGTCGAGATAAAAATATGTATAACCCTTTCAAAGTCGTTAAAAGACAAAAAAGACTTTAATTTAGATAATTTTCTCAACTGGAAAAAAACGAGCTTTAATTACCGAATTAATCTGTTTATCCAGTTTGAAGTCACTATCCATGATAACACCCAGGTTTTTTACATTAGGTTTCACAAAAGGATTTAACACACCAAGATCCAGACAATCCTGAGTTGCCCACTTCTGTCTTTTCTTCATTGCACATTAAAAAGTATTTTGGCAAAATTTGTGCCAACCAAGATTTAATGTCTTTAAGACAGTCCAACAATGGTGTTATGGACCCAGTATCTTTCCATTTTAAGGACAAATAAAGCTGTGTGTCATCTGCATAAAGATGAAATGAAATGCCATACTTTCTACAAATAGACCCTAACGGAAGCAGATATAAGCTAAACAGAATAGGTCTAAGAATGGAACCTTGAGGTACTCCACACTTGATTTGACTTGACTAATTATCTAGACAATATGAACACAACAAATACTATCCCTTCACAAAAAGTAGATAGTGAGATTTTCCTCACAATATAGCAGAGGTCATTAGAGATAAAGTACACAAATAAAATAAATAAATAATTAATAATAAATAAATAAAAAAATAATAATAATAATTGCTGAAACATGACTAAAATCTGTAAATTTGTGTATACTTTTACAGCAAAACAACACAAAGAAATGCTGCACAAATTGAGGTAGATTTTGCAAAAATTATCTTCCAAATCAGTAAATTTAGACCACAATAATCAAATATTTTGATGAATGGGAGATATATTTTTAAAAGACAAACAAAATCCCTGATATTCAGTGTCTTGGACAAAAAATGTATAAAACTCCTTGACTTTAATGTCTGGAATAGACCCTCTAAAATTCCATGATATTCCAGCAATCCCATTCCTACACCATTCCTGTGTTAATTGAGGCACGAGTTCACTGACCTCTCTGGATCTCATCAGATATCGGACCATTCGTCCACGCAAAGCTGCCAGCGTCTGATTATCAAAGTCCGGTGAGTTCATGCCTGAAATAATGACATCACACCATCACTGAAACAATCACACTCATCGCCTAGACTGCAGCTCTGCACAAGACGTTTGGCCAGAGGAGAAATGGTCGATCCCAACTGAGCCTGGTTTCTCTCAAGGTTTTTTTCCGTCAATTGGTGAAGCTTGTTCCTCGCCACTGGCTTGCTTGGTTTGTGAAGCTGCACATCGATAGTTTTGCTCTTCAGTGTTTGGACTTTCAGCAGTAAAAATTAAACCAGACGGAACTGAACTAAACTAAACTTCAACACTGAAAACTGGACTGACACGGTTTCATTTCACTAGAACTTCTATGTTATGCTGCTTGACACAATCTACATTGTAAAAGCGCTATAGAAAAAAAGGTGAATTGATTTTCATATCCATGATAAATAAAATATTCAAATATAATACACTGGAGCAAACATCTGACCTGTGATACTGTCCACTAACACCTGCCAGCGAGGAAGCTCCTGCTCCAGCTGTCTGATCTCACGCTTCTGGTGTCGGTCTGCGATCATCAGCTCTGCAGGAAACACAAAACATACTTCACCATGTGTGTTGTAATATTTAAAAATGAACAGCAGGATGGATGAAATAACTCACCGTGCTCTAAGACTTCATCTCTGCTGTCCCTGATAAACAAGAAAAAACACCAGATCAGAGACACAATAATAAAAAAAGCTGCAGGGGAGTGTTTGGGACACAAATACAGCAGAATACCAAGTGCTGTATGGATTGTGTATTTGTTCAGGCCACAATACAATTGCAAAATTTGCAAGCATTTATCTCTGAATAAAATTATAGTACAACTTGTAGGCATTTTTCTCTCTCTCTCTACAATGCCATTCATCCCGGTACAACTTAAAGGTGATGTATGTACACTTTTAAAGCATTTAAATACCATATATTTGCTGATATTTAGGAAAACATGCTAAATTAACATTCATTCATTTATTTATTTTCTTGTCAGCTTAGTCCCTTTAACAATCAGGGTCGCCACAGCGGAATGAACCGCCAACTTATCCAGCAAGTTTTTACACAGCAGATGCTCTTTCAGCCGCAACCCATCTCTGGGAAACATCCACTTACACTCATACACTACGGACAATTTAGCCTACCCAATTCACCTGTACTGCATGGACTGTGGGGGAAACCGGAGCACCCGGAGGAAACCCACGCGAACGCAGGGAGAACATGCAAACTCCACACAGAAACGCCAACTGAGCCGAGGCGAGAACCAGCGACCTTCTTGATGTGAGGCGAACGTGCTACCCACTGTGCCACTGCGTCGCTTAAATTAACATATTGATCTAAAAAACAATGATAAAGTCAGATATTCTCCTTTGAAGATGTGTGGTCTGTGTTTTGTCCTCTGTAACCAGACAATTTACCCAATAATAGTTTACCACATTGGGTTGCCTTGGTGGAAAATCACAGCATATTTAAATTCAAACATAAAGGCTGCGTCAGCTGTGTCACCTGCTATTATTTGACCCGATAGCACATTATAGAAATGAAAATTCTGTCGACTTACTTGAGTTTGGCATCATCAACCACCTGCTCCGCATCAGAAAAGTTGAGCACCTGCTCTCCTTTAGGCAGGGGCTGAACTGTAAACCAAGCAAACCAGATGTGTAAGTGGCAGTGAAGCAGAAACGTCAGCCCCTAGTTAGTACTCAATGCAATTAAGCAATATCGGCATTAGATTCAGCTGAAAGTTCTTTTGCTGAAATTACAAAAAATATCCTATGAGTGCATCCCTACAGACAAAAGTAAGAGATGACGGCAATCTCACCGCTCTGATCCTCCAGTAAATAGTACTGCTTCAGGAGCTGCCAGTGCACCAGCAGGTTCTTAGCAGTGCGTGATGGGTAAAACACATTTGGGTGCTTGTTCAGCAAATCCTGAAAGACGTCCAGCTTCGGCTGACTGTTCTGCTCACAAACAGAAAGAGAGGATCAAATCGAAATGAATAACATCAAGAAAGCGCTTATTGTCATATATTTGCTTTCATTAACGCTGGTCTGCTTTCTGAACGAGAGTCTCACTGAGGTGATCTTGGCGAGCAGGGCTTCTTCCGCCTGACTGAAAAGAGCTTTACTCTGAATGGCTGCGATGGCCTCTGGATGGAGCTGTCTCATGGCCTGCCACGCGAGCCTGAGTAACACACAAAACATGGTAACACTTTACAATGAGGTAGTATTAATTAATGCATTTTCTAACATGAACAAACAATAAACAAAATATTACAGTATTTGTTCTGGTTAGCTAATAGTATATTAGTTCATGTTAACTCACGGTGCATTAACTTAACGGTCATGACACCCCGCACTTTCGGTTCAGGTCTATCTCAGAATTTTTTCAAAAGATGCATCATAATGGGGGTGGAGCTCCATGAAAAAAGGGCAGGAGTGGGCGTGGCCAGCAGGGGAGAAGGAGGGGAGCGAACAACTGCTGTCAGTTAGCTCACAAGATGAGACACAAACCGTGAGGAGACGCGTGGTTTTATAGTTTACAGAGTTAAAATGGAAATATATAAACAGTAATTTAATGTCCTGCTATGTTTGTTATTTGTAATTTCATATATAACCACAATTTATATTATTATAAAGATAAGCGTGTTCATATAAACACTATAAATGAGGATTCTCCTTCGATCCCCGGGTCTGAATGCAGACTCAGTGCAGCAGGTCTTTTGCCCTGTCTATGTTAACCATTAGCCCTGCTGGTCATCAAGAGGATTTAGGCGAACAGCAGCACGGCGATGTGTCTAAATGTGAACGAACTCCTGATAAAAGACAACGTCCACCATTCTCCAATTCTCGTACTGCTCTCCCGACAAAAATGCTTGCTGCACACAAACAGCTTTGCTGCATCGGCCCAGACAGGATTGCGGGGAAAAACATGCAACAAACCCCGCGGATCATGAAAGCAAGCACATACGACCCTTCATGAACAGCTAAATACTGCGTGCTGTGATTCCATGGACGCTGTCCACAGCTTGGCACTGGCAGGCCTGCCTTACCTTCGGAAAGCACGTGCAGTCATGAATAATTAAGAAGCCGGCTCTTCTCATAGGATAAGAAAACTCCGCGATGAATAGTAATGAGAAACCGACGCGTCAATCTTGCACTTGCAGTTCTGCGCTACGTCTACGATTTTGATCCACCCAAAAACAATTTTAAACCCGGAAGCTGAAGTGAGCTGACAAAATTTTCCAGTTTTTCCCACAATTAAAGCTGACAGCTGCTAATATTGTCTTAACTGATACTCAACACACACACATCTGTTCAAATCTCAAAAAAGTACTTGAGGGTTTTGTGAACCTTTAACTAATGATAACAAGCAAGACGTCAGATGTTAATAAAACATTAGTAAATGTTGAATGATGATTAATAAATGCTGTACAAGTATTGTTCATTCTTAGCTCATGTTAGAAATACATTCACTAATGAAACCTTATTTTAAAGTGTGACCCAAAACACTTAAAACACACCAAAACACACTCCATTGAAATAGAAACTTCTGTCATTATTTACTGACCTATACAGTAATTCCACACTCTTTCAGAGAAGAGAGTTTATTTAGCTTAGCAGCATAACCAATACAGTATTTCAGCTTAAGAGGATACATTTTTCACTGTCAATACTTTTACTCTAGTTATAGATAACAGAAAGTAACAAAACACAACATAAAAAATTAAACAAAGTAAATAATAACAATAAAATAATAATGTAAACAATATTAATAACAAATTTTTACACTGTTCGGAGGGATGGTCAGATATACACAGAGTTAAACTCTGTATTAAATAATATTAAATCATTGTTCTTAGTCTGAAGAGGAGACTGTGAGAGAAAGCATACTGGTTGTTAAATTAGAAAATGCGTACCTTGCATATTAAAAACAAGTTGCATTATTTTATGATTCTACAAAATCTGAACAGAGTAATCTTATATATTCAGTCCATTTGTTCCAGATATTTCTGAATACATTCATTTGAAAGCAAAGGGAAAATCTAATTTTTTCCATAACATAAATGCTGTATACAATTTTCAACCACTCTTGGATTGTATTTGTTTCATGAAGTAACGAATGCCTTGTGTATTTTGTGCTTTTTAATGAGTATTTGTGCAGTTTTATCCTCCGAAACATGTTGCTATTTACAGAATAATATTAAGCAAAACAAACACATTGGTACCAAATAAAGAAAGCATTTGTAAAATGTATTTCTCATTGATGCATTAAGTTTCACTTTAATTTATATGGAATTTATAATGTTATAAGTTGAATTATTGTGAATGTCACAGTACATTATAGCTGCCATTTATTTTTGCTATGAATATTGTTTAATTTAGTTAAATTTATATTGTTTTTAGTCATATCCTAACAAACCAGAACTAAAAGACATTATTTTTAGTTTTAGCTATTTAAGATACTTTCTATATAAATTCATAAAATGTAATCTTCACACCAATGTGATGCATTATTTCTAAATAAAAAAGGAATTGTTTAAATGTTTAATACATAAAACATGCAGATAGTTAAAAAAAAGCTCAATACAGCAAAAACAGACTATAATTTATACAAACCTAAAAAATAGCTCAATTAGCAATAATTAAAATGAACAGTTATCATTAAAACAAAAGGTACAAATCTGCTCTCAGTTCTGTTCTGTAACCATTCTGTAGTATTTGTGAAAAATAACTAAATTAAATATCTATTAGACATTTATATTGTATAAAAATTTCATTTTTTTCATAAGGTATAAATAAACTGACTAAATATTAACTACATTATCTAAATTACATTATATAAATGATCTATTATATTAAAAGGATGAAGTAAGGCTAAGAGCCATATACTTTGTTAAAACATGGATATAAATTAAACCCAAAATACACTTTGTTGTCTTATGTGCATGTTAGCATCAGTATTGTTAAAATAACATGTCTCTTCCAACACTAATTGGTTGCAATAACTACAGAAAAAGAGCCAAATATTGTCATTCTTGAATTTTTGTTGTTTGTATTTTTTGTAATCAATGTGTTATTGGGATTTGGAAAGACTTGTGGGCAATAACAACAATAATTCAAATCATTTTTAACCCATGATGAACTATTACTGTAATATGTTAATCAGGACCTACAACTCAACAAGAATGATGACATGAGTGAAAGACTTACTTTGATATGACAGGATCGTACAGCAGAGCGTACCATCGCTCCTGGATCTCCCGCAGCGTAAAGCGACAGCTGAACTTCACCCCCAGATGAACTGATGTCAGATCTGTGGTCTGAACATAAAGGACATGCACTTGAGTTGAGTTCACTCCTCCACAGCTGATCTTTTAGAAACAGCACCAGAGATCTGACCTGTAAGACAGCATTGATGAGCAGCAGGTCATCGGTGGGCTTCCAGCGGCCCAGGTCTTTGGTGATCTGCAGCGGCTGCTTGTTCTTTTTCATGCGTTTAGTCATCGATGAAGGAGCGATCACCATGGTAAGAGGCGGCGTCAGAGAGCTAGCAGACTTCAAACCCTGGGGTTCAGAAAGATGATATTCATATTGTAATTAGTGATGGGCGAAGATTAATCACATCTAAAATAAAAGTTTGTTTTGATATAATACAGCGTTTCCACTGGGATTTTGTCCAGCTGTGGCGGCAGGCCTTTTACACAGACCTTGCAACTACCTATGGCATTATTTCAATGATAAATGTCATGAGCTCAGTATTACAAGTTGAGAGCGCATTCATGTAATACGAGCATGAAAATCTCTTTGCTTTCGCACCGATTTCTTCTGTTCGTACACAAAACTTCTTGCACACACGCAAATATACACTGCTTAAGTGCTGATTTTCTTGTGTGCTCTCAAATAAACGCTGCTGAAGTGCGATTTAATGGGTTTGTGTAGCGAGTATGTCTCCAACAAATGCCTTCAAGCGAATGCTTCTGACAGTAATCGTCCTTTTGAATCTAACATAACCTTTGGTTTCTTTGTTTTATTGCTGAGCTACAAAAAAGCCAACTGAAACTGAATGTTTCAATAAAATGTTGTAAATGAAGACTTTTAAGAGGAGATGGATAGAGGACAATGCACAAGTCATCTGCAAACAGCTCAACTAATGTATTCTGCATTGAACTCCATTGTGTTATGAATGGAACTGCTAATGTTATACTGTAATAAGTTCATTATAAAATGTTAAAAATAAAACTGCGTTAGGTAATAGGATTTAAAGCTAAGTTTTCTAGTTTTATATATATATATATATATATATATATATATACAGTTGAAGTCAGAATTATTAGCCCCCCTGTATTATTAGCGCCCCTGTTTATTTTTTCCCCAATTTCTGTTTAATGGAAGGAAGATTGTTTCAGCACATTTCTAAGCATAATAGTTTTAAAAACCTATTTCTAATAACTGATTTATTTTATCTTTGTCATGATGACAGTAAATAATATTTTACTTAATATATTTCAAGATACTTCTATACAGCTTAAAGTGACATTTAAAGGCTTAACTAGGTTAATTAGGTAAACTAGGCAGGTTAGGGTAATTAGGCAAGCTATTGTATAACGAAGGTTTGTTCTGTAGACTATCGAAAAAAAAATAGCTTAAAGAGGCTAATAATTTTGTCCCAAAAATGGCTTTAAAAAAAATTTAAAACGGCTTTTATTCTTGCTGAAATAAAACAAATAGGACTTTCTCCAGAAGAAAAAATATTATCAGACATACTGTGAAAATTTCCTTGCTCTGTTAAACATCATTTGGGAAATATTTAAAAAAGGAAAAAAAAATCAAAAGGGGGCTAATAATTCTGACTTCAACTGTATATATATATATATATATATATATATATATATATATATATATATATTACAGAATAAATAAGGAAATTCCTCTTTGGTATATTTGATTTGGTATATATTTGGCCCACAGCCCTCAATAAAGTTTGGTTTTTGCCCTCTATAGAAAAAAGTTTGGGCACCCCTGGTTAAAATGAAAATTTTCTTTCATGCCAAAAATTACTCTAATATTAAAGATCAAGATTCATGAATACATTTTGTAAACTTTCGTAAATAAATATACCAAAACTTGATTAGTTTGAAATATTTGTTTAGTAATATGCACAGCAAAAAACTTCATCGGGCCATTTTCTCAGCATTTTGATTTTGAGCATTTAGATTATAAATAAAACAAATCAGACGTTCTCCAGAAAAGTGTTATAGGAAATACTGTGAAAAATGACTTGCTCATTCAGGAAATATTTGAAAACGAACAAAAATTCACAGGAGGGCGAATGAGCCCCCACATCCCCCGCTCGTTCTACACCTGCACTGTGGAGAGCATCCTGTCTGGCTGTATCACCACCTGGTATGGAAATAGCACCATCAGCAATCGCAAAGGCCTACATAGGATTGTTCGAACTGCTGGACGCGTAGAAGGAGGTGAGCTTCCCTCCCTCCAGGACATCTACACCAGGCGGTGCATGAGGAAAGCCAAGAGAATTATCAGTGACTCCAATCCATACTTGAAACAACACTGCCTACAACTATGTGGACACCTTTTCATTGTAAATATCACTGACAATCCTACATTGTCCTTTTTTTGCATGGGGGGGGGGGGGGGGGGGGGGGGGGGCGGGGAGTATGCTGTTGTATTTTGCACTGTCTGTATTTGCACTGTCATTGTATTAGCAACCTCTGTATTTAGTACTGTCTGGAGCCAGCACCTAAGCTTTTCACTCATCATAGCACACATGCTGCTGATGATGTGACAATAAAAGTGATTTGATCATTTTGACTTTATCTATATAGTGTAATACATTTTTTATAAGTAAAGTCAGTATCTAAAAAAGCCAATTTACTTCAAAAAATCACTGCATCACTTAATTGAACATTAACTTCAAGTACCTTTTTCTTGTCGCTGGACATGAGGTCACTCCCAGGGCATCTGATTGGCTCAATAACTGGCTGGCCTTTGACCCGAGTGGTAGATTTTGCGAGGCTACTTTCAACCAGTTCATCATCAAACTTCTTTCTCTTTATTGATCTAAAAAAAGCAACAGTGAGACCCCTCAGTTTTACAATGAAGTGTAGAGCACACAGTGAAGCAGATGATGGATCTTCACCTAGAGGAGCTCCGGCGTTTGGGGATCAGCCCTGCTCCGCTGAAGGCCTGAGCAGCACTTCTCTTCACAGCGGCCGACTGCTCGTCCTCTGACCTGCTCTGTGAAACCATCGGCCCGACTGACGATCCTGCACCCACAGCAGACGGAACAACCGCCTTTACATCTGCAACACAATAAGATATAGATCATTTATGTATTTATTAGCAGGTTTATTTAACAAAGACAATGCAGAATAACATTGCAGTTTCAGCAGTCAAGCCAAAAGATATTATGCGACTTTACACTCAGGTTAGGCTTTTTATACACTAAAACAGTACATATGTATATAAAAGTACATCATCAATACAAAATGACTATACAAAAAAAGGGAACTTCAGGACCATAAGTGTTCGCAAAACTGATTTAGGTTGAACCCATTCTTCAACTCTTTGAAATATGTTTAAACCTTTTTAGTTTATTTTACTTTTACAGCTGGTTTCAGAGCACAAAAATTCATTAGTTTGGTGTAGGGCCTCAGTCAAATAGTTCATTTTCTATTTTATTGTAACTAATTGGCGCTCTCTTTGACAAATCAAGAGTTTCATTTCACTTATACACTGATGATACCCAGCTATAATATGCATGTGTATATATGTGTGTGTGAATACTGATAAAACCATTAGAAAGATCACAGAAAATTTATTTTTTTTGGTTGAAAAGTTTAGTTAACCTACAAAATAGCTGTTGTTATACCACATAAAAATGTTTATAACTGCAAATATTGTTTAGTGGCAACGCAACCATAATAATAATAAGAATAATAACAAAGCAATAAATCGATAGCTTTGTATCTGTATGAACGGCCAATTGTTTCAAGCGTCTTATAATAATATATTTAAGACATATAGGTGTTGTTGATGTTATCTTAACGTTACCTTTCTCCATGATCTCCAGATCAGCGGTTTAACAGTCAGAATGCAGATGAATCATGAATACTGCGGGAAAACACAAACACATAACTACACAATGACAAACGGCAGTGTGATACGTGTGCAGGCTTTAATAATACAATGTTTTGTGTCACTATATTGTCTATTATATGTACACCGTAATAAAAAAATATCTTTATTAGCTCTAACAGAGGCAGTTGTTGTGAAATCCGAACACCATAACAAGACATTTAAGCGGCAAAATCAACAAGTTCAGAGGTATGGCTTACCTTTAGAATGAGTTTCGGTGAGATTAGACTTCGAATAAATTTTAAATTAACAGTTAGCCTAGATACATGACTAATAACAACAAAGCGATGAAGCTAAGCTAACTGAAAGCTTGTGTTGAGTTTGGAGAGTTTCCGGTGTACACCGGAAATGCTCCTGAGCAAAACAAAGCTCAGAGTAAAAGCACTGCCGAACGTCAGTGTGATGTAGTAAATTAGAAATATTTTAGATGATCTTAAACCTTGTTGATTATAGAAACTGGGCTTCTTCGAAATGATCATTCATCTAGAGAAATTGTTTCGCAAAATCATTGAGTTTGTTTCGAAGTGATCAAGACGCAAAATGTTGGCGACATCTGCTGGTCTAAACTTGGACATTCAACGAAGTAGCCTAAATCCAAAATACTTTTTTCTTTGTTCCATAACTATTTGTCAACTTTACAAATAACATAAAGCCGCAAAATGCTATCGTTTCATTTACACATGTTATTTTATTCATATGTACAGTTTTGGGGTGGCGCGGTGGGTAGCGCTGCCGCTTCACAGCAAGAAGGTCGCTGGTTCGAGCCTCAGCAGTTTTGTGTGGCATTTTTGTGTGGAGTGCATCTCTGGATGCTCCGGTTTCCCCCACAAGTTCAAAGACATGCGCAGGTATGCTAAATTGTCCATAGTGTATGTGTGTGAATGAGAGCGCATGAGTGTTTCCCAGTACTAGGTTGCAGCTGAAAGGGCATATTAGGGGTTTGTTGCTCAAAATGTGCAACATTCCGTGTAATCCGGCACGGATTGGTGCCCGGTTAGCTCATGCACTCCCTGAGGTTGAGCGGCCCATGCACGCTAGGCAGGGTGCTACATGGCGCTCTGAGGACCCTCAGGGAAACACGGGAGGCTGGTATACGTGGGACCTGCTCCAGGTTTAAACTAGTTTACTATAGTTTAAAATAGAAAATATGGGGACTGCGTGTCTGTTTGCTGAAATGTTGTGATGTTTTCTTTTGTATTTTAGCAGAGTTATTGATCTAAGAAGACTTATTTTAACTGCGTGCTGTCCTGCGGTCAAGGCCACCGCGATTCAGAACAACATGGTTAAGACCACCATTATTTTTTTTAGAGCATACAAATTATAATAGCTTTTTTTGTTTTCTTTCTATCCATAAGTTTGTCTTTCAGATCGTTGTTTTCAGATGATTTTATGTCAAACAAAAAATCTACTCTTTCTAAACACCTGAATTGTGTTTGTATTTGTCCTAAGCCTCCTGTGAACGTTTTAATTCTTTTAAAAATATTTCCAGAGGGTGGCTTAATGTAGAGAAGACATTTCTTTTACAACATAATAGTTTTCATAACTAATTGTTCAAAACAAAATTTAAGTCTGTGCCAGTGCTGTAGTGATTAGTGCATCGACACATGCATTCCAGTGCTCACGGCGACCCAAGTTTGATTCCCGCCTCGTAGTCCTATGATCTCTCTGCTCCCCTTACTTTCCTGTCAACAATCTCTACTGTCCTGGTAATTAAAGGTAATCATAGGCTGCGTTCGAAACCGCCTACTAATCAGTAGCTACTGCATTCGAATTTAAACATACTCGGCCGTTAGAAAAGTACGTTTTAGAATTCGGACGAACTACATCCGCCATTTTGTCATGGTCACGTGACCCACCTGCGTCAGCTGCTTCGCTTTTCTCCCATTCATGAATTCTCTCGCGGAGCATCATGGTAGCACAGCGTGCATCAGAATCCCACCGGAAGTAGTAAGTCATCCAGGTAGTTCTTGCATACTGATTTTCAAATTCTATACTGATTTTAACGTACTGTATAGTTTGGAAGTATGCGGTTTCGAGCGCAGCCATAGAATTCGAAAATTAGTATGCAAGAGAATTCATAAATGGGAGTGAAGCGACGCAACTGACGCAGGTAGGTCACGTGACCATGACAAAATGGTGGATGTAGTATGTCCGAATTCCATTCATACTAGAACGCACTTCTCTAACGGCCGAGTATGTTTAAATTCAAATGCAGTACCTACTGAGTAGTAGGCGGTTTCGGACGCAACCTTTGATTAGTTGGATCAGCGGTGGTGCGGCACTCCAGGAATCGAGTTTGAGACCTTTGTGTTAAACAATTGCTTTAATCTTGCAATTTTTATCAAGTCGAGGAATAAATCAAACATTTTGCTTCACGATGACGTCAGTTTGACAGCTTAGGCGGAAAGCCATGCCCATCTTAAAGATGAGAGCAAAAACAAAACCCCGCTCCTACTTAACATTCAGTTTCAGTTAGAAATGTCATCATACTGCAATAAAAATCTGCAGCAACTTCTGGTTCCAGTGAAATTCAATGTACATTGTTGCTGAAAACTCAACCATAAAATGAATGCATTATTAATTTTTGACAGCTGATGTTACAAAATATTAAATCCAGATTTCTAAACCCCAAATCACTGTGGATGTTTATTCTAAATAATTCTCAATATGAAGATCTGTAAATACAATAAGTAGAAGTGGTGTTCATGAGGCCAGCAGGGGGCGCTCAACCTGCGGTCTGTGTGGATCTTATTCATTCATTCATTCATTTTCTTGTCGGCTTAGTCCCTTTACTAATCCGGGGTAGTCACAGCGACAACTTATACAGCAAGTTTTTACGCAGCGGATGCCCTTCCAGCCGCAACCCATCTCTCGGAAACATCCACACATACCCACACACACTCATACACTACGGACAATTTAGCCTACCCAATTCACCTGTACCGCATGTCTTTGGACTGTGGGGAAACTGGAGCACCCGGAGGAAACCCACGCGAAGGCAGGGAGAACATGCAGACTCCACACAGAAATGCCAACTAAGCCGAGGTTCAAACCAGCGACCTTCTTGCTGTGAGGCGACAGCACTACCTACTGCGCCACTGCCTCGCCTGTGTGGGTCTTAATGCCCCAGTAAAGTGAATGGGACACTATACTGAGCACCGTCTTTCGGATGAGACATTAAACCGAGATCTTGACTCTCTGTGGTCATAAAAAATCCCATGGCACTTCTCGTAAAGAGTAGGGCTGTAACCCTGGTGTCCTGGCCAAATTCCCTTCATTGGCTCTTACCCATCATGGCCTCCCAATCATGCCCATCCACTGAACTGGCTCTATCACTGTCTCTCCAGTCTACCAATATCTGGTGTGTGGTGAGCGCACTCATGCTGTTGTCCTGTGACTTTGGGTGTTTGGCCATACACAATAAATGTGCTATATAAATACACATTACTTACTACTTAATGGGGTATATGCCGAGCTAGTGTGTTTCCCATACTAATAAACTTCCGGTGACCTGTTATTGAGTTTTTTTTCTATTTTAAACAGTTCTTTTTATAGCATCGACCCAGATAGCAAAAGACACTCGGGCCAGATCCGGCTAGATTCCCGCCTGCCGGAGACTTACCACTCGGCCAGACTCCTTTGAATGTTGATGTTGTAATGTAGTCGAAATACAATCAGTTGAATAGACTTCAGCATTCATTTAGTTGCTCAAGCTTAAAACAAGACTGAAAGCCGTTTACTCGCCGCGTCCGTCAGAATCGGCAGGCTAGCGCAGAAGCTCCATTGAATATACTGGGGTAAAATAAATGCTCATATTCTAAAGACATGGCGGGGGGAAATGTAATTCAATGCAGTGCTTCTTGTACAATCTCAGACCCACTTTATATCGGATATCACCCAGCCAGTGGAGATCGCTGATTTTAAAAGAAAACAGATCTAGGTTAGCCCCTTACAGTCTATGGTTAGCCCAGGTTACTGGCAAATTAAAAGTCCTATTAGCATGCTTCGGCATATACCCTATTACAAGGCTACTATTTCATGCATGTATATCAGAACTGTCAGGACATTTTTTTCAGCACATTTAAAAACCTTCACAACCAAATAACACAAATAAAAGGAGTTCAGAATAAATCTCCCTTTAATTGTCACGGGAAACAAACACTAGGAAAGATGCTTCATTCATTCAGCAACAAATTAAAATAATAATAATAATTAAAAAAAACAGAAATTTAAGCTTAAAATCTCAGCCCAAGGGGAAATATCAAATATAAAAACGAATCAATTGATGGTATCAGATTTCAGCATTCTCATATATTACTCTCAGATAGTAAAAACAGTGCAGGCAGTCTTCACGGCAGGTGTGTGTCCTGATGGAGTCTCCTCTGTCAGTGCTTTGGAGGAGTGTAAATAAGCCATGTGCGGAAACTGCCGAAAGACGACAGCGAACGAGGAGACGCCTGCAAAAGGAAACAAGTCAGCATAATACAGGCAAGTGCACTGCACTCAGTGTAGCATTAGTTATTAACATACTGTAAAACCACTGTCAAATATCCAGTTCTCTGCATTTTGTTAATATGTTACTCATGTTTTCCCCCCATTTATGCTTTTTAATTGCGTTCTGGGACATATCCGAAATCGTTCCCCTATACCCTCATTCCCTATATTAATCCACTTGAAGGAGTGAATTGCTTTTAGTCGAAAAAACGAGGGATTGCATTTTAGTCACGGCGGCTCAGTAGGTAGCACTGCCAGACATGAACATTATTGAGCATGTCTGGGGTAAGATGATGGAGGAGGCATTGAAGATGAATCCAAAGAATCTTGATAAACTCCGGGAGTCCTGCAGGAACGCTTTCTTCGCCATTCCAGATGACTTTATTAATCAGTGATTTGAGTCAGTGCAGAGATGTATGGATGCAGTCCTCCAAGCTCATGATGGAGTCAGACACAATATTCATTCTGTCTCCACTGCAGCAGGACTTTATATTCTATACTGGACATTATTTCTGTTCAGTGAAGAGACTTTTGTCTAAGCAGAGTCAGATCTTACTGTCCAAATTAAATAAATAACAATCAAGAAATGATCATGTTTTATTGGGGTAAAATAAGCGTAATCTAGAAGCCTTTGCTTTTCATATAAGCCACTTCTGATACCAAAGGATCAACTAGAAGTCAAGTTATTATGTGTTGTTCCTTAAGCTTGGATAAGCAACAAGACTTTCGTCAGATATATAATCTTCAAATTGTCAGAAACCCCATGTGATGTCAGGAGTAACTCACAGTTCCACACAATTCATTTATGCTATTAAGTTAACTTAATTTGGTAACACTTACCCCTGGTTTCACAAACAAGGTTTAAGGCTAGTCAAGATTAAATTGCATGTTTGAGCTGTCTTAACTCTAAATAACTTGCGGTGAGATGTCTTTAAATAAGTCAGTGTAATTTTTTTTGTCTCCAGGGCCCGGTTTTTCAAAAGTAATCCACTAGGATTTTGGATAAGGGATTGGATCAAATCTTGAAAATGGGTTTTTCAAAAGAAAAAACAGATTACGTAATCGGATTAGATCACGTAATCCAATCTTGGTTTTGATCCAGATCAAACCTTTAGTTTGGGTTTTTCAGACCTTTTTTGTAGGATCTGGATCACTTTGATCCAAAAAACCAGGATTAAACTGATCCCATCAGAAGGAAGGATTTAGCGTGGATTTCATGTCCAAAATGTAATGAAAACTTAAAAAATGTATTTAATAATACTATTTTTGGATCATGCAGTATCTTACGAGATATACTATTTATTCATAAGTTTTTAATTTTATTTTTTCATCCGTCAGGCTATAGTGAGTATAGGCTTTAACGTATTCAGTCTTTCAGTATAGGCCTACAGCAAAGTAGAAAGAGTTTGGCCTCATAAAATAATCCCCCAAACAGCTGTGAAAACTGACCAAAAACAATCAATTTTATTTTGTCACTAATTGATATATATATATTTATCACAATGGAAAATATTTTTGTGTTTAGAATATTTATTAGTGATGCATGCAATGATTACAGAATAACAAAAAAAATTTGCAAAGAATGGCAATCGCTGATTTTTTTAAATCACTTTCAACAATTGCAAAAAGAGACTGAAAGGGCAGAAGCACAGCTTCGTCTGACAGAGAAACAACTGACTCTAACCAAACTGCAGACAACCAAGGCCAATGACTAGAGATTCGCCTCCTAAAGGCTACGCTCAGACAATCTGGTCTCTCCACATCAGATGAGGAAGTCTGAAATTATTGTGGAGTTTTTGACATAAAGTCTTTTTTTTGATTTACATCTATATTTGAAACTTATTATAAATATCCTCAATGTACAGTGTTGTAGGTCTCAGATGAGTGGACTGCTGAAAGAGGATGGGGTGGGCTTTTTCTTGTTTTTATTATTTATTATTTTAATAATTATTAATTTTTTTTAGTTTTCATTTCAAATAAAAATAAAGTTATATTGGCCCCACGCTGGCTATTCTACTTGTTGCTCTTTACATATCTATAGTTCTACATTGTGATGTCCCATCCTGTTTGAGCACTGGTTATCCAGATTTAGTGATCCTGAAAAGTTCCTATCCGGATCAGATTGATCCAATTCGATGTTGCTTTGAAAAACTGGCTCAAAAAGTAAGCTGGATTACCTGATCACGGATCGCAAAAACAGGATTACTAAATCTGGATCAATTTTATCCGGATTAAACCTTTTGAAAAACTGGGCCCAGGTGCACACCAGTAATATTTTTCTAAGGCCATTTTTATAAATCTGTTTTAAATAGCCTAATTCAAGCAAGGCCTAGTCCTGGCTTAATCTAAGCCCTGTTTGTGAAACTGGGCTTTAAAGTTTTAAAAGTTACCACTTTTAACAAATTTATGTGAATTAAACATAAAAAAATTAAGTTGTTCCAATGAAAAAAAAAAATTTTTTGGAGTGAAAATGAAGAGAAAATGGATGTTTCTTAAAGAAGAGAGCTTGGAAACCCCAACGTGCATCACTTTTAAGAGTTAACATTAATGATGTTCCTGAGTAAGTACAGGTAAAGCACAGAGCCCTTTTAAAATGAGGTTAGACACCCGTGAAGTCACCATACCACCTTAAAGACCCAAACCCAGAAATGATGACCAGTATCGGAATCACTCACTCGTAAACTCTTGCGCTTTACCCTCAGTGGACTCACAGGCACATTGGCGTCTACAAGA
>NC_141031.1:3482500-3490000 GCF_052040795.2 Danio rerio
CAATCAGTAATTTAAAAACATTTCAAACTAATATTTAAACGCGCTTTAAAATATCAGTACCGATTCCGATACTTTTAACAACAATTTTAAACTATTAATGAATTCAAATTTGTTTAAAAGCATTAATTCCGTTCATTTACTATTATATCGCCATTAAAGTCGCACTTGAATAATATAGCGTTTCAGAAGTTGGCAGTATACCGTTTTAATTTAATTAAATCACATACAGTGGGGGGATTACGTATTGAACACGTCATGTTTTTTCCTGGGAATGATAATTCTAAAGGAGCTGTTGACATGGAGTTGAACCAGATTTTGGTAAAAACCCAAACAATACAAAACAAAACAATTATGTGTAATAACAATGAAATGACACAAGGAGGAAGTATTGAACTACTGAAATGTATTTAATACTTTATATTAAAGGTTTTTTTTTGGTAGCTAAAGACGCCTCTCATATGGAGTATGAAGTCACATGCATTGCTCCAGTGTGAGTTTCTCACAGACTTCAACAGAGTGTACAAATCTTGATGTTCTGTGGGTCTCGTCTATCAAATCTGAGCTTTAATTTGTATTCTCTATTGGATTTAGATCAGGTGATTGGCTGGGCCATTCCACAGCTTGATTTTATTTCTCTGAGAGTCTCCTTGGCTGTGTTTTGAATCATTGTCTTGCTGAAATGTCCACCCTGGTTGGGCTGAAGCAGCTGATATTCATTTCCACATGGGAAGGGCAGAGTGTTGCTGAAGAACTACTGAGAGATTTCAGCTGCTGTCTGGGCTTTCACTGCCTTTCTACACCTTCCTTCCTTCATGTGTTCAATACTTTTCCCCTGCGTCATTTCATTTTATAACTTGATTTGTAAACTAGTTTGTTTTGTTTTCATTGGATTTCTTTCGCTGTGACCAACATCCGGTGGAAATTTCAAGTTAACAGCACTTTTAGAAAAATGTTTTCTGAGAAAAACGGTGACATGTTCAATACTTATTTCCCCACTGTACGTACGAAGACTATATGTAAACTAATTGGTCAGGTGGGGTAAGAGGTTGAAGACTTCACATGATCCTCGCTAAAGCTATTCCTTTGGAAGGACTACATGTTTCGCAGGTAGTTCTCCTGACAGTCTTGCTAGTGCTCAATAGCGCCCCCTAGCATTCGTCAATGGTGAGGCAGATAAACTCCTGAATACACTTTCTGTACTGCTGCTCTGTAGGGCTGGTGCTGGGGTATTGACCTGGCTGTCCTAAAGGCCCGTCCGCCTCCCGCATCTCCTCGTTCATCCGCGCTAACCGCAATCTGAGTGAGACACAACAAAAGCAAACACATTAGTTTCATAGGCAGTGTCGACACATTTGTGCCTATTGTTTTGTGAATGGTTTAATTTATATTGTTGTGTAAAATAAGGATCACATCCCAAAAAACTGGAAAAAGGAAAATAATTATAAACTGTATTTGGATTGCAATTGTTTCTCTGAGGGGCAATTTTCACCATTTGCAGGGGGAAATTGGGGTTTTGTAAACTCCACAATGTTTGATGTAAAAACCCCAAGCCAAATTACCTTTCAACATATTTCTAAAGCACTATTTACAACGCCAGTGGCATGCCATAAACAAGTGGCACTATCAACATTGTAAAAGGGCTATATAAATAAATAAACATGAACCCCTTTCATTTCATTTATTCATGTACTGTATATCTACAGTTGAATTTAAAATGATTGAATTCTGTGTATTTTTAAATTCATTTTCAAGTATTTTCCAAATGCTGTTTAACCGAGCAAAGACATTTTCACAGTATTTGCTATAATATTTTAGTTTTCTCAGCAAAATCTTATTTATTTTAGTTCAGATGGAATAAAAGGGATTTAAGTTCTTTTTAAAACAATTTTGGATAAGTTGGTGGTTCATTCCACTGTGGTGACACCAGATAAACAAAAAAAACAAACAAAAAAAACAAAAAACGAATGATAGTTAATGAGTTTTAATGCCATAATTTTTTGCCTCTTTGGAAATTTAGTTTTTTTTGATTGACTACAGAACAAACCAATCTTCTCCAATAAAGTGATCCAATAATTATCCTACCTTGCCTAGTTAACGCTAGTCTTTAAATTGCACTTTAATCTAAATAACGGTATCCTGCAAAGTATAAAAAAAAAATACGTCTAATATTATGTCTTTGTGGCAAAGACAAAATAAATGACTTATAAAAAATTATTTATTAAAATTATTCTCTGTGAAACAGCACTTGGGAAGTGGCTAATAATTTAAACTTTAACTTTAATATATATATATATATATATATATATATATATATATATATATATATATATATATATATATATATATATATATATACACACACACACACACACACACACACACACACACACACACACACACACACACACACACACACACACACACACACACACACACACACACACACACATTTAAAAACAGTTTTTTCCCCAGATGTCCCCTAGCTTTACAATTGCCATCTGAGTAAGCTTATTTTAATACTGGGAGAATCAACTTAGGAATTAGTGAAGTGCTCGACTCACAATGTGACGATGTCTGCGTTTGCTGCCTGGACAGCGATGCTGAGAGGGTCCTGCCCATCCTCATCCACCTCCATCTGACCGGCTCCTCGCTTCAGGAACAAACACACCTGTCTGTGGACGGAAACACACAACACAGCAGAATGAGGAGTTTTACGAAATCAGCTTTGTGTATCAGCCAGGAAAGGGGCACATAACTGATGATGATTGGCATGTATGTGTAGGGGTGGGACAACCACGTAACTGATGATGAGTGGCATGCGTATATGGGTGGGACAACGCCATCACTGATGATGATGATAGGCATGTGTGTGTAGGGGTGGCACAACCTCATAACTGATGATAAATGCATGTGTGTAAGGGTGGGACAACCACATAACTGATCATGAGTGGCATGTGTAGGGGTGGGACATCCACATAACTCATGATGATTGACGTGTGTGTAGGGGTGGGACAACCACATAACTAATGATGATTGGTTTGTGTGTAGGGGTGGGACAATCAGATAACTGATGATGATTGGCATGTGTGTGTAGGGGTGGGACAACCACATAACTGATGATGATTGGCGTGTGCGTATAGGGGTGGGACAACCACAAAACTGACTTTAGTTAACTTGCCCAAAACTGGTCTACAGTCATTTCTTACCCTGTATGACCCAGACATGTGGCGTGATGGAGAGGTCCTCGTCCTCGAATGTCCCTTTGATTCACATCTGCTCCGTTCTGCAGCAGAAACTCACAGGCAATCAATGAGCCCTGAAAGAAGAGCGCAGATATCAAACATTAGTCAAAACATTGGGTCAAGTAAACTCTAATTCACCTTTGTAACTACACATGAAGTATCCACTTAAATTGTAAATACAAAGGTTACTGTAGTATGTTTTAATATTTCCGTCTTTCTACTTGAAGATGTAATTCAAATCATTGAATTGCAATTTGCCTTTTGATGGACGAACTGTGAAAGGAAAACGACTTACCCCTGTAACGGCTTGTATTAATGGACTTTTGCTTTCGTCCTCTTCACTGACAGAGTTGACGTCTGCTCCGTGTGCAAGCGCTTCTGCCATGACCGGCATGTTTCGGGCTCGTGACGCTTTATGAAGCAGCGTGTTCGGGTCAAGCTCTCGGCCGTCCTCCGGATCTGACGCTTCCTGCTCGATATCAACCTCGCCACTGGATTCGTCAGAGTCCTCACACTCTGCAAGAAAACACTCAATATAAAATGCCCGGGCACAGTGGTGTAAAGTAATGAATTGCAAATACTTTATTTACTGCATATTTACTGCGGTATCTGTACTTTAACTGACAGACAATCTATAATAGCGAATGAAGTGGGAGGTGTTCTCACCTTCCTCAGTGACGCTGTCCACTACTGAGCCAAAGACGAGTATGTCAGTGCTGCCATCAGTGCTGCCGCCAAGTCCACTGTCACTGCTGAGACCTGCGGGGCCAACAGGTGCCAAGCGGAGGACACGTTACTCACAACATGACATTCAGACACTGGCCTTGTCACATGGCACATCTTACAATTTACTTGCACCTATCAAAATGTAACTTAAATGTCCCTGCTGAAAAATAAACCTGTTAAATGTTGCAAACATGCTAAAAACGTTACAAAACATTCCTAACCCTACTGAAAAATAAGTTAAACATTGCTAACATGCTACAACAGTTACAAAAACAAGACTACCGCTGTTAAAAAAATAGCAGCGTTAAACGTTGCTAACGTGCTAAAAACATCACAAAACATGTCTACCCCTGCTGAAAAATAACCATGTTAAAAGCTGCTAACACGCTAAACCTTTACAAAACATGCCTACTCCTGCTGGAAAAATAGCAGTGCTCAAAGTAGCTAACATGCTAAAAACATTACAAAACATGCCTACCCCTGCTGGTAAATAGCAGTGTTAAACATTGCTTACATGTTAAAAATGTTACAAAACATGGCTACCCCTGCTGTTAAATAAACCACATTAAATGTTGCTAACATGCTAAAAATGTTACAAAACATGCCTACCTCTGCTGAAAATTAAGTACGTTAAACATTGCTAACAACGTTGCAAAACATGCCTACTCCTGCTAAGATCACTGTTACATATTGCTACTAGCTAAAAATGTTACAAAACATGCCTACCTCTGCTAAAAATAAGTACGTTAAACATTGCTAACATGCTAAAACTGTTACAAAACATGCCTACCCCTACTGAAAAATAATTGTTAAACATTGATAACATGCTAAAATGGTTACAAAACATGCCTACCCCTGCTAAAAAATAACTGTTAAACATTGCTAACTTGCTAACACCATTACAAAAACATGCCTACCCATTCTGAAAAATAACTGTTAAACATTGCTAACTTGCTAACACCATTACAAAGACATGCCTACCCATTCTGAAAAATAATCATGTTAAACGTTGCTAACACCTTTACAAAACGTACCAACTCCTGCTAAAAATAACCGTGTTAAATGTTGCTAACATGCTAAAAACAATACAAACATGCAAAACAATACAAAGGTATGTTTTGATGCTGGTTTGCTGGTTGATGAATCACCATAGACGAGAAAAACAGCATCAAAACATACCTTACCGGCATATTCTGATATGGCATGTTTTGGGATAGGCATGTTTTGTAATGTTTTTAGCATGTTAGCAGCATCTAACACAGTAATAACATGTTAATGGCACATAGTATGTGTTTTTGGAATGTTTTATCATGTTAAGCAACAGTAATAAAATGTTGCTATCATGTAGTAGGCATGTTTTGGAATATTGTAGCATGCTAGCAATGCTTAACACATTAAAAACATGTAGCCAGCTTGTTTTAGAGCATTTAGGAACATTTTCACCTGCAATGTTTTAGGATAGTGGAGATTATAGACAAAGGGGAGAGATGGGACTGATCTGCAAAGAACCTCGAGCCGAGAATCGATCTCAGGTCACCATAAACACTGTCGTGCCATGTGTTAATGCACTAACAACTAGGCTATGGGCGCTGCTAGTGCTTTTTTAGGAGGAAAAGTCTTATTAAGCACTTACTGCGAGGCCCTGATCCAGTGTCAAAGTAAGAGAAGAGCGAATCAAGCTCATCAGGACAAAACAGAGATTCCCTCCGAAACTTTGCCGCTGCTGCAGCTGAGAATAACAAGGAGAGAAGAACAGTACGTCAACTTTTAACTCTGTCCAGCTCTGAAGAAGCAGAACAAAAGTGTTTCAGAGATGACAAGAGCAAATACCGGCGGAGAGATTTCCTGGAGACATGATGGCAGCGTCGTGTCTGTATTTCCGGCGTGTTTTAGGGGCTCTGATGGAGCTGTTGTGTCTCCTGCACTTCTTCACGCTCCAGTGATGTGACTTTCGGCCTCCCTCCAGCAGCGCCTCGGAGCCGCACATCTTCTTCAGAAACTTCCTCTCCACGTATTTGGCTTTGATCCACGCTTCTTTCTCCTGCCTGGATTAAACATCACAACAGTTTCTATTAATGAAATATTCGCTGTATAAAACTATCATAACATCAAGATGAAAAAAATATTATCGGAGGTGTGTGAGGTGTTGACCGCACACTGACCTTGAGCTGTTAGGGCCCGGTTTCTTCAGGCCTTGTTCCTCGCATGCTCCTTCATAAATCTGGTTGATCACAGTGTTGCCAAGCTCACACATTAACTAGAGAGGAAACAGCCATAAAGCATTACGTTAGCCAATCAATAAAAGCCATAAGCATGTATCAGGAATATTCAAAGACAAAAACAAACCACTGTTGTCCAAATAGTTTGCCTAATTAACCCAACTTGTCTAGTTAATCAAATTAACACAGTTCCAGAAAATATGGAATACTAGTATCTTACAAAATAACTAGCTAAATATCATGCACTGTCATACTTAGTTTGTCTTCAACTGTTTAATATTCATTTTGACCACTTATAAGGTCTGGGAGTGTTCTTACCTTCATAAGCTCTGGTTCCCATGTGTCGAGTGTTAAAGAGCGAACTTTCGAGCAGTGGACACCCAAACTCCTGCAGAGAATAACACAGGTCCATTATATAATCTAGTGTTGCATTATTTTTATTTTATTTTATTTTATTGAAACTGAATCAATTTAACCCTAGAAACCATTTACTTGCATTACATCCAGCTGATTTAAAACAACCTGTATGACTGAACCAAATGATTAGCTTGTTTAGGTTAGTAACAATAACATACAAATGTTTTGTGGTGACGTATTGATCAATATCCGCTTGTTAAGTCGTGACGTATCGGTGACATATGAAATACTGTTTCCAGGCTCAGGCCGCTACTCATTTGAATTGAGAAAATATTAGTTTATGAACACTTTTTAGTTATACCACACATTAAAGTGAATTGTTTATATAATCATCATGGTGTACACACCAGTCTCTGGACTTATTTTTACAAATACAAAAATGTTAACAATTTATAAAACATTAATCACTTACTGGCCATCGGATAATAGGCATATGTATATAAATATTGTGATTTTAGAAAGTAATACATTGCTTTGTAAATGTTCATTAGTCTCCTCATACAGTTTGATATAGCGCTTGGACTCGGAAGCCACTTTGCGTGACTTAACAAGCGGATAATGTTTACAGCGCAGGTTAAGTACATTATAAGTGCACATTAAGTACACATACTGTAAAATAAAGTGCGGACATTTAGTGCTGACAAAATGATTAATAGTGATCACATCCAAAATAAAAAAGTGTATTTACATTATGTATGTCTACTCACTGTGTAAAAATTCTGTGAATGTATTAGTGGTGGGCCGTTATCGGTGTTAACGTGCTGCGTTAATGCGAGACTCTTATCGCACGATAAAAAAAAATATCGCCGTTGATCTATTCTAAAAGTTGTGTTGGGAGCTGGGTTTATTCTACGCAAGCTATGATGACTTTCACCTTGATATTTTAGCGCGAATGT
>NC_141031.1:3495000-3500000 GCF_052040795.2 Danio rerio
AGGAAACCTGTGCTTTAAAGCTTATTATTATTTATAAATATATTTTTGACCTGTCATGTGGTGGAATCAACAACAAGAACAGCAACAAAAACAATGAAATAGGAAATGTCATCAGAGAATGAACCCCTGTTTTACATTGCAAACAAAATTCACAAAATGCAATTCTTAAAAAAAATATTAATTATGAAATGATAATCATCTTTCTGGAATATGATCAGAAAATGTGTGCAAAAACGCTTAAATTAAAAAAAATATTTTGCTATTTTTAATTTATGTTACATAACAAACAATACTTTGTCCTGAAATATGCATAAACACATACGTACAGTCATTTATTCTTTGTATTTAACATGTGAGGGAGCTCGCATGTTTCATTTGCTCACACCTCATGACATTTCAATAAATGTACACTTTTCATGAAAATTATATGCGGTAAAAAATGATAAAACTCTATATTTTTAACAACTGAAAATAAAGATTGAGGATTTTGCAGTTTCTTTACATAAACTTACAGTTCATATTGGTGCGTGTTATGTTTTGTGATGCTGACATACAGAATTAGACACAGCAGTATATACACACACACACACACACACACACACACACACACACAAGTGTGTGCAGTTTAGCATTAATACTGACCTCTATGTAATAGTTTTCAGAAATCTCCCTGTAGGCAGAGGCAATGCTGGCCTGAACCGCCTGAATCCATGCTTGACGGAGCTTCTCCGATTCAGCCTGCAGCATACAGCTCCTGATTGGGTTTATGATTTATTAATAATAATCACATGCTATACACACAGTGTGAGGCACACTCAGAATTGATAAAGTTTTGGGGTCACACTTTACTTTGATGGTCCATTTAAGTAACATAGCATCTACATACTAACTAATTCTCATGAGATTATTAGTAGACTGTTAGGTTAGGGTTATTGTGAGTTGACCTGTACTTGAAAAGTTTCCTACAGTCAGCTAAGTGTCTGTGAAAGGAGCGGTATCGACAGATATTAAGCAGGCAGTCTACTAATGCTCAAATGGACCATCACAATTAAGTGTTACCTGTTTTGGGGATACAGATGACAACATCTTTTCTAAACATGCAAACTACATATTAGTACAGACACAGATCGCACACATACACACACACACAAACACACTAATACTCACTTTGTAGGTGACACCACTTCAAAACAGAACCGCCTCTCAATGTCCTCACATGGTTTCACAGAGCAAAGTCTCAAGTCCTCCACCACTACAGTCAAAGCGTCCTACAGGACATGGAAAAATACAACGTCAGGTCAAAATAATACTTTTTTTATCGTTGAAATAAAAGGAATCTACAATGGGGGAAATAAGTTTTGAACAGGTCACCATTTTTCTCAGTAAAACTAATTTCTAAAGGTGTTGCTGACTTTAAATTTTCAGCAGATGTTGGTTATGAAGTTATGCGTACTAAAATGAATTTACACCAGGACAAAGTATTGAACACATGAAGAAAGGGAGATGTAGAAAGACAGTAAAAGCCCAGACAGCAGCTGAAATCTCTGTCCCACTTTACATTAGGTGGCCTCAGTAACTATGTACCTACAGCCCTATTTACACATTTAGTACAGTGTACTATATTAAGTATGAATGTACTTTAAATGCAAGTCCAATGCAAGAACACATAGATACATTGTAAGTACACTGTACTAAATGTGTAATTAGGGCTGTAGGTACATAGTTATTAAGGCCACCTAATGTAAAGTGGGACCGAAATCTCTTGTAGTAGTTCTTCAGCAATCCTCTGCCTCAGTGTAAATGAATATCAGCTGCTTCAGTCCAACATCTACATTAGCAGGGTGAAGATGAAACCAGGGTGGACATTTCAGCAAGACAATGATTCAAAACACAGCCAAGGAAACTCTCAGATGCTTTCAGAGAAGGAAAATCAAGCTGTAGAATGGCCCAGCCAATCACCTGACCCGAATCCAATAGAGAATACACATTGAAGCTCAAATTTGATTAACAAGACCCACAGAACCATCATGATTTGTACACTCTGTTAAAGTCTGTGAGTAACTCACACCTGAGCAATGCATGTGTCTTCATTCTCCATATGAGAGGCGTCTTTATCTGCACAACTCTGGTTTACTTTGCACTCATTTGCTATATGCCCTTAATGTCACTGTATTGTTTACAATTTTATTACCTATGTACATTTTTTAGACCACATTTATGTGCAATGTATATACTGTAAATTTTCTTTTTCTTAAACTCTATTTTTTATATTTATTTTTTTATATTAATGTTAAGCACCTTGGGTCTGAGAGTAACGCAATTTTGATTCTCTATATGTCTTGTACATGTGGCTGAATTGACAATAAAGCTGACTTTGACTTTAAGCTGCTATTACTAAAAAAGCATTTATATAAAGACTTAAATACATTTCAGTAGTTCAGCTCTTTCTCCTCGTGTCATTTCATTGTTATTACACATTTTTGTTTGTATTGTTTGGGTTTTTACCAAAATCTGGTTCAATTCCATGTCAACAGCTCCTTCAGAAACATCAAAAACATGACGTGTTCAAAACTTATTTCCCCCACTGTGTAAAGGCAAGTGACCACCTACTTTTAGTCGCTTCTGATACACCAGTTGACTGTTCTGTATTGAAAACCATCGCCTGGCAGGAGACAAAAACAAACTCAATACTGGATCTTCTCTACAAAATGAAGAATGATCACTGATTTGAAGGATCTTCTGACCTGTTCCATGTTTTGAAGGCGTTGCTGGCCCTCTTGAACAGGTATCCCTCCATCACCACGCCGTTAGGAGCGTCAACATTGAACTCCACTTTAGAGTCATCGTATGCAAAGTCCTGTGATGTGATGCAGAACGTGGGTCAGTAACACACACACACACATGCGCGCACACACTCTTCAGTTATGACTGAGGACCCTTATTGTTCCGTTAAGTCTTCTGCGAGACAGACAAAAGACAAAACTTAATCCCTATCAGTCAAAACATAATCCTCATGAGCACAGCAGCCACATCTAATCCCTGTCAGTTCAATCAATGCTGACCGCTGCTGCGCACTGACTCTCAGAGCACCAGTTTAACTGCGTCTGCTGTACACACACACACACACTAAGGGCTCCTTCACATTGAATGAAACTTTGCTTCTAAAAATGTGAGACGCAATGGTTCAGAATGGTTTGGGAAAAAAAAGCATGAGGGTATCCAGACACAACCACAGAGAGCCTGTAAACAGAGACCTGCAATGGGTCGTGAGCATAACGATCAAACACGTTTCGTCAAGCACGTTTACACTGAAAAACAATAGAAAAGTAGCACAATACTCCATAATGACAAGGTAAAAAAAGAGTTTTTGAAATTGTTGCAAATTTATTACAAATAAAAAAGCTGAAAAATTAGATGTACATCAGTATTCACAGCCTTTGGCGTGAAGCTCTAAATTGAGCTCAGGTGCATTCTGCTTCCACTGATCATTCTTGAGATGTTTCAGCAGCTAAATTGGAGTTCACCTGTGGTCAGTTCAGCTGATTGGACATGCTTTGAAAAGGCTACACCTGTCTATATAAGGTCCCAGGGTTGATAGGGCATGTCAAAGCACAAACCAAGCATGAAGACAAAGGAATTGTCTGTAGACCTCCGAGACAGGATTGCCTCGAAGCACAAGGCTGGGGAAGATTACAGAAAAATTTCTGCTGCTCTGAACATTTGAAATAGTTTAAAGTGCTTTATTGTCAGGGTTTGTGTATATATTAAGATACAAAAACCTTTAAAATGATGGTCCATTACTTAGACGGATGTGTTTAATAACATGAACTAAGTACACTAAAAAATATTCCATGTTGTGTGATTCATATTTTTATATTTCTCTGTTTATTCATGCTTTTAAATTGCATTATGGGATCTTAATCTTTCTTCCAACAACTTTTAACCTTGAAAAGGTGACTTTTCTGAAGGTTTTTAATAGTTTAAAATGCTATATTAACTGGGTTGGTGTTGTATATTATGCTACAAAAACCTTGCAATAAACTGCCAGTACATTTTTAGTTATTTTACAGACTTATTTCTCTATTTTTTATACATTATACTATTTCAAACTAGAAAAATGTCAATAAAAGTCACTTAGTTAAACTGAAGAATTTTCAACATCAAAAGTCGACAGAGCAGAGATCAACATCCCATAATGCAATTCACAACCATAAATTAACAGAAAACACTTCTCAAAATACAGAAACTGGTAATTAACACATTTTTTTTACAGTGTGTGAACAATCTTGTACAGCATTTATTAATAGCTCAACATTTACTAATGCACTATTAAAATCCAGTGCTTGTAAACAATAATGCACTAAACATGAACTACACTTTCATCAACTAGTGTTAACATGAACAAACCCTAATAAATCTACTGCACACTATTTTCCATGTTAGTAAATACATCAACTAACTAACTGACCATTATATTAAAGCATCAGCATCAATTCTAACTCACCCGGTTACACTTCCACCTCCCGAATATCTTCATTTTAAGCAAAAACTTGTGCAAACGCATCAGCAAAATTAGCAGCAGGTCC
Source organism: Danio rerio (assembly GCF_052040795.2). Taxonomy (NCBI): domain Eukaryota; kingdom Metazoa; phylum Chordata; class Actinopteri; order Cypriniformes; family Danionidae; genus Danio; species Danio rerio. The sequence continues at coordinate 3,499,587 of NC_141031.1, forward strand.
GAGCTCAGTGTTGTGGCTCTAAACTGAAGTCATTTGAGATGAAAGTCAAAGACACGCGCTTCATTGATCAGCTGCAGCCGCTCAATATCCACATCATTAGCATACAGCTGTCCGTTCCCGAGTGCCAGCGCTAACATTACTGCACATCACAGCGGCATGCTGGGATTTACGAGATCGCCGTGTGCTGCGCTAAACTCAGCCGTGTCCATCTGTCTGACAGAGAGAGATGCTATTGGGGTTTAATCAAGCAGGAGTTATTGCCTACGCAAACCCAGGAGCTCTCTCTCACTCACACACACACACACACACACACACACACACACACACACACACACACACACAGACACACACAGACACACACACACTCTCTCTCTCTCTCTCTCTCTCTCTCTCTCTCTCTCTCTCTCTCTCTCT
>NC_141031.1:3502500-3510000 GCF_052040795.2 Danio rerio
CACACACACACACACACACACACACACACACACACACAGGAACAGAAAGGGAAAGCCCAAGGGTGCCACAATCAGCTCAGACATGAATGGAGGAGCAGTGAGTTACTGTGAGGACTGACAGATGCAACATGAAGGAGGCAGTAAAACTCAGAGCTGGTGGACATTCAGAGAGCTCACACACACTGATAAATCACAGCACAAACCAACAGGACAACTCACACACTGCCCCACAGCTGCACACACTCCCAGTCTGCCTTCATATTCACAGATTCATCAGGACAATCTGTTGGATTATACTAGTCAGTGTTCTTACTTTCAGCAAAGTCAAACTCAAGCGCTTTCCTGGGGCATTTTCAAACTTGACAAGCGTGGAATAATTGCATAAGTTAAAGTCAGAATTATCAGCCCTCCTGAATTATTAGCCCCCTGTATATCTATTTCTCCAATTTCTGTTTAACAGAGAGAAGTTTTTTCAACACATTTCTAAACATAATAGTTTTAATAACTCATCTCCAAGAACTGAATTATTTTCTCTTTGTCATGATGACAGTAAATAATATTAGACTAGACATTTTTCAAAACACTTCTATACAGCTTAAAGTGACATTTAAAGGTTAATTGGGCAGGTTAGAGTAATTAGGCAAGTTGTTGTATAACGATGGTTTGTTCTGTAGACTATAGAAACAAAAATTACCTTAGAGGGCTAATAATTTTGTCCCAAAAATGTTTTTTTTTATTATGAAATTATTGAAAAAAATATTATAAAATGTAATTTTTAAATATTAAATATTAATATTAAAATATGAAATAAATATTAAAAAAAATAAAATAAAATCAAATGGGGGCCAATAATTCTGACTTCAACTGTACATAAAACAAAAGATCATAAGGTTAAATAATAAAGACATCTTTTCACAGCCTTCTTTGCTCACATTTTCCTGTGTTAATAGAGGAAAACACAGCTAATGCTCCTGGAATGAGTCGGCCTGCAATGAAGTTCACAGACTGAAAATTAAAGATGTGAATCGGCACTCGGGGTCAGCAGGTCACTGGACGACATGCTGTTTTGTGGAAGTGTTTTTGAACATACGGGACAGACGCCGCACGCTTTAAGCTCATTACTGACCTACAGCTGTTCTCTTTCTCCGCAAACAGTTTCTCACTCTTTCACCTGCACATCAGATCTTTTCTCTAGAGCTGTCTGACAGCTTACTTTATATGTATTCATTCATTTGCTTCAGCCATGCCAGCTATTCTGGCATATGTTTTACACAGCGGATGGCCTGCAAGCCACAACCCAGTACTGAAAAAACACCCATACACTCTCACATTCACACACACACTTATACACTACGGGCAATTTAGTTTATCCAATTCCCCTAAAGTGCATGTTGGACTGTGGGAGAACCCGAAGAAAACCCACAGCAACACAGGGAGAACATGCAAACTCCACACAGAAATGTCATAAAGTGTGAATCATCTCAGACTGGTTTCTTGAACGTGACAATGAGTTCACTGTACTCAAATGGCCTTTGGGATGTGGTGGAACGGGAGATTCCCATCATGGATGTGCAGCTGACAAATCTGCAGCAACTGCGTGATGCTATCATGTCAACATGGAGCAAAATCTCTGAGGAATATTTCCAGTATCTTGTTGAATCTATGCCACAAAGGATTAAAGCAGTTCAGAAAGCAAAAGAGGGTCCAACCCAATACTTGTAAGATGTACCTAATAATGTGGCCGGTGAGTGCATGTATTTATATATGCATGCATGTCTAAATGAGCAATATCACACGAGTAGCAATGCGATATGGCTGTATATCGGCACTGCTACGAGTGTGATATTGCGTTTATACAACAGTTTGACGGCATAAATGTGTATTTAAAAACAAAATCAAACATGGAGTGTCTCAAAAACCCTTTTGTATGAGGAACTACTTTCTTCCGCGTTGGATTCAAATCATAAGCTGACAGTTAAACAGCATCTGTTAAGCAAGCATCTTTTAAAGATTCTAACGACACTTTAGATCTAACAAGGAGTGCCGAGTTACTTCATAGCTCAATATGTTTGAGGTCGATATTGAGCTCCTTTTCAGCCAACCATGTCTTTAAACAATTTATGGCCCATACAGTTTGCCGCACAGTGTTGTATTCATGCCGATTTTTCTAAATAGTCCAAATGTTCTGATGTAACGGCTACACTTTTGAACACACTTTTGAAAAATGTATCATTTGCCATGTCTGTTTTGCTAAACGGATTTGATGGGACGGTTTGAAACATTGTAACTTTTAATATAGCTTGCTTGGAACTCCTTGCAAGCGGAGTGATACAGTATACATGGGTAAAGAGGCTGTATGGATGCTGATATTACTTAAATATCTCACGGCTATCAGCCAATCAGATTCGAGAACCAGACAGAACTGTTGTGTGTATATATATATATATATATATATATATATATATATATATATATATATAGTGTTTTTACCCTCTTCACCTAAAGTATCTTGTATTATAATAACTTTACAGTGGATGCATCAAAATTCGGTGCTGTCATGTAAAAGTGTAGCTCATGTCGTCCTCTAATGTGTTGTTGTTGTTTTCCAGAAACAGGAGGCTGTGTTCATCTTGCTCTAGATCAGAGTTTTGCCCTGTGGACAATCACACTCTCACGTGCTCTGCCCTTTCTCAAGCGCCGCCTGTTCAGGACAGTTGGTGGCACTAATTTGTCAATGTTTTTGGCGCGCCATGTCTTGCCCTCCCTACGCATCGGGTCTCTGCCATCTGCTCTGTTTGGCAGTGTTTGCCAGGGCAGAAGTAGGCAAAATGCCCACAGAGTTGAATTCTGAATTATTAGCCCCCCTGTTGATTTTTTTCCTCAATTTCTGTTTACCAGAGATTTTTTTAAAAAATACCTTTCTAAACATGATAGTTTCAATCATTGACTTCTAATAACTGATTTATTTTATCTTTGCTATAATGACAGCACATAATATTAGATGTTTTTCAAGACACTTGAATACAGCTTAAAGTCACATTTAAAGGCTTAACTAGGTTAATTAGGTAAGTTAAGGTGTAAAAACAGTTTGTTCTGAAAACAATAGAAAACAAACATAGCTTAAGGGGGCTAATAATATTGACTTTAAAATGGTTTAGAAAAAAAATCTAGTCGAATAAAACAAATAAGAAAAAATATAATATTTAAAATATATAATCAATATATAACAAATATAATAGGAAATACTGTGAAAAATTCCTTAATCTGTTAAACATCATTTGGGAAAAATTTGAAAAAGAATTATAATTTCACAAGAGGGCTAATCCTTTCATCAAAAACATTATCAAAAATAATAATTAAATGCTATTGAGCTGTTTAATGATGATTTACTTGTTCAGAATCGAGTTCTTTTAGATGTGTCTGCCATGGAATAAACGGATTAAAAGGCTTATAGCTCATTTTTATATCAGATTTTTTTTCGTGGAATTGCAAGGCTGTGCGTCGCATTTCAAATTTAAAAAATTTGTTTCTCAACTATTTCTAAATTCAATTCTAATTTCCAGCAAACGAATAAATAAACAATAATAATGAAGTGTGGACTTAGATCCAAACACACGTCCTATTCTTGTGCCCTATATCAGGGGTCACCAAACTTGTTCCTGGAGGGCCGGTGTCCTGCACATTTTAGCTCCAACCCTAATCAAACACACCTGAACAAGCTAATCAAGGTCTTGCTAGGTATACTTGAAACATCCAGGCAGGTGTGTTGAGGCAAGTTTTAGCTAAACCCTGCAGGGACACCGGCCCTAAAGGACCGAGATTGGTGACCCCTGCCCCATATGGTGATGCAGACGTCTTCAAAACCAGACAGGTGTAAATATTTAAACTTGTTTTGATTAAAAAAAAAAATTATATATATAATATATAATTTATATATATAAATATTTATATATATATATATATATATATATATATATATATATATATATATATATATATTTATATATATATATATATATATATATATATATATATATATATATATATATATATATATATATAATAAATAATACTGATAATAATAATAACATTATAAAGATGCAAATTGTTATGAATAAACTGAAAAAGCCCCCAAGATGAGGCATGAAAGCAGTGGTTTTTATATTTATATAGTAAATAATTATTTTTGTATCATTTTAATCCTTAATTTTTTTCATCTGTAAAGATATTTGTGTGTTGCTGTACATTCTGTATGTATTAAGTAATGTGTTAGTGTTTGGATCTGCATAGGGGCATAATTAACGTGCTCTGTGCTGGACTTTAGAGCAGCTTTTACTTGGTCAATGGCACGGCCTATTTCAGATCCTCAAAAAGGCAAAGCGCCAGCAATTCACCTTAACACACCTCCTTTATAGACCAGCACACCCATGAGTCTACAAAGTGATGCAAATGGATTTGCTATTAAAACAAGGTGGTGCAAGTCATGAAAACGACAGTTGCCCTGGTCTGAAAACAGCAACAAATCGAGCCAAACACACCTTGCGCCCTATTGAGCCGGGTGTATAATAGGGCGCAGTGTGTGAGTGTGAGCATGCGTTTGTGTGTGTGTGTGAGTGAATGTATGTGTGTGAAAGAGATTCTTTTTTTCATTTAGTAGCTTTTACTTTGTTCTATTTACTTTTCCCTCATCCTCATCCTCATTATCATCATCATCCTCATCATCATCATATTTTGCTCATAATAAAATAACAATATGTCAAGTGTTATAAAGATGAATTTGGACTACCCAGTCTCATTTCAGTGCACAAAATCCTTCAAAAAAATCTTTCACTATATCTGCATTAATCTCCTTAGAGGCCAGCTGAAATTCCCCAGTGTCCCAGTGACACAAAAAGACAAAAGTTCAAGCTGTAAAACCCCTCAAAACCTCTGGAAACCAATTTCTGCTGTCCGCTATTTTGGTTAAAAGGCTTATTTTTAGAGGCATGAATTGGACAGTTAATCCATAATTCTGCAGTACAAGATTTAAACACACACACGCACACACACACACACACACACACACACACACACAGGCTGCTCTGAGAACGCACTCAAAAATGCTGTTTAGTGCATGTTCAGACTACTTATTTAAAATGAGCTGAAACACAATTCTTGAGTTTTTTGGGAGGGGTTCGACTTAATTATTTTACGTTTAATCCACTTAAATTTGTAAAAACTACACTGAAAAAAGTGTTGCATGCAGAACTGTTGCAAACAATTTATTTGTGTTGAATTTAAACAAACAAATTAAACTTAATAATGTTCAACTTAATTTGTTTGTTTAAATTCCGCCCAAATAAATTGCTTACAACCACTCAACGAAAAAAAATTGAGTAAATCCAAAGAATCATCTTTGAATAATTTTTTAAGTGTAATAAAAGTTAACGTAATTTCATCATGTTGTTCCAAGACAAATTGATTGTTTTGCATTATTTTATTACTTTTGGTTTTTTTGCAGCGTGATTTAACTTTCAGGAAGGGATAAACACTGGACTCTCCATGTGATTTCTGTGTTGTTTTTGTGTCCACTAACACTGAATCTAGTAGATGTACATGTGACTGCTATAAAGCCAGCCTTTATAGATCACTGATCAATCCATGCCTAAGGCAGACTGAGCTAAAACCTTTATTGATAGACAACTGAATCCTGAGATTGGAAACTTTGCACATTTCTGTTTACAAGGTCGACTAAAAATGTATGATATTACTAAAATGTATTAAAGGCGACCTATTATGCAAAAATCACTTTTATGAAGGGTTTAAACACAGTTGCGTGACAACAGTCTGTGAATTCATCCAGCTTTTAATAGTCAAAAATTATTCATCATATTTTTTATAGTCACACTTGATTGCAGAAACACTTTGATTGACATTCTCCCTTTGTACGTGTCATCAGAGGGGGAAAGCCCCGCCCACTAGTAAACATCTCTCCCTCATTAACATAGCTCGTCAGTCTTGTTTTTGAATCTGCCACTATGCTGACACACAAGCATTTGTAGCTCCGCCCTCTTTTAAAAAGAGCACAATCTCATTTAAATTTAAAGTGACAGTCACTAAAATGGCACAACTAGGATCAAAGACTAAAAGGGTCAGATTTAAAGAGTTATAAAACATTATTTATGTGGTATTTTGAGCTGAAACTTCACATACACACTCTAGAGACAAAAGAGACTTATTCTACATCTTGTAAAAAGAAACATAGCAGGTCTCCTTTAACCTCCTAGGGGTCTTAATTGGCTTTTAAAATACTTTGAATGTTTTATATTTTATTACAGACATACAGTGTCATCCTGCAACTGTTTTGCAGCATAGGAAATGTCCCAAACCCTATTTTCAACTGTCCAAAATGGGATTTTTTTTGTTTTTACTCTTTAATAGTAAAAGCAAGTTAAAAAAATGTCTATGTTTTATATGCATAAAAAAATGGGGAGTAAATTTTGACCACGAGTCCACATATATGTACATAATTTTCCTCTAAAAGTACATCGTATCAAAAGATGATACTTAGTTTTTATTCTAATTAGGTTCTAATAAGCCCAAATAGCAAAGAGAAATAAAAAATGCGTGTAAAAAACACCTTGGGCCTAAAGAGGTTAAAAGACAGCTGAGATGGAAAACAAACTTCATATGCAAGTAGTGATTGCAGATCAATAAAATATTGGTTCTATATTGTTTACACTATTAATTTTGTGTCCAATATATTACTAAAACTAAAAACAGTGAATTTAAATGACACATCAGCATAATCTTTTATTTTGGCCAGTTTGGGAAGTTTGGCCAGAGGAGAAATGTTCGTGCTCAACTGAGCCTGGTTTCTCTCTAGGTTTTTTCCTTCACTTTGTTAAAAGGTGAAGTTTGTTCTACATCACATTTGCCACTGGCTTGCTTGGTTTGGGACTTGTGGAGCTGAACATCGATAGTTTTGCTCTCCAGTGTTTGGACTTTCAGCAGTGAAAATGAAACCACACTGAACTGAACTAAACCTCAACTCTGGAAACTGGACTGACACAGTTTCCATTTTCTAGAACTTCCATGTTAAGCTGCTTTGACACAATCTACATTGTAAAAGCGCTAGAGAAATAATTGAAATTAATTTACTCAAGACTAGATTTAACAGTGTTATTATATACATTTTTTATAATTATTTATAACCTTTATTTAATAAGACAGTAAAGAGAACTGACAGAAAAGTGTGTGGAGCAGAGAGAGGGGAAGGATCGGCATAGGACCTCGAGGTGGGACTCGAACTTGGTTCGCCGTGAACACCAGAGTGCATGTGTCGGTGCATGTTCCATTACGCCATTGGCACCAACTGTTATTATAGTTTTTTACATTAAACATCATTCCTATATTTTAAATAAAACAATATTTTGTCTAAAATATTTGAATCCTAAATAATATAATTTACTAAAATACTAAAAAACAAAATATAATCATATTTATTTAATAAACTCTTAA
>NC_141031.1:4002500-4005000 GCF_052040795.2 Danio rerio
TTACATGTTTAAATGCAACATGTGAAATAAAGTTCACCGAAATGCATAAATGAAGCGGAATTCTGCAGCTAGCATAGGCTAAGCTACAATATAACAAAATAAAAGCTGCAGTCACTGTTCTCACCTTAACAAAATTAGATTCGGGCATGAGTTTTTAAATAATACAGTAAGCACATTTAAACTGAAAGGCATTATACAATAAATGTGCTATTTTATATAAAGTTCATCAAAAACAAGCGTAATTCTGCAGTTAGCATAGGCTACGCTAACGGTACAATATAACGTTAACCTAACACAAAAATAAAAGCTGCAGCTATTCTCACCAAGCCAAAACTGAGGCCCAGACATAATTTTTAATTACACAGTAATTACATTAAAACTGAAGGCATTACATGCGGTAATTTATATAAAGTTAACCAACATGAAGATAATTCTGCAGTTAGCAAAGGCTAACGTTACTCCATAGCATAACTTGACGTTAACATAAAAGTAGCAGTCGCTATTATCACCCATCCAAAAATTAAGCCCAGACTTTTTAAATATATAATATAATAGGTAAGCACATTATAAACTGAAATGCACAAGTTGACAAATGTTTAAGCACTGTAACTTCTAAACAGATAAGCTATAAATGATAGTTAGCATACAACAGTCGCATTCCTGCACATTTGCACGATTATTTCTGCTTATTTTTACTTACAGAAGCGCCGACGAAGGCCAGGTGCGGGGCGAGCTCCTCCTCCAGCCCGATGATGAAGCTGTTGGCCCGGGAGGATCCGTGGTTCGCGAGCTGGATCTCGGCGGTGATTTTGGCTAGGTGAGAGCTGAGATCCAGCGTGCGCTTGACATCTTCATTCACCAGCCCGTCCGCGCACACCGACCCGCAGAAAAAACAGCATATCAGCGCAAAACTCACCGCTCCGGCGCGCCACATTGTCCTGCGTTTGTGTGTTGTGGTTTTGGGGTTTATAAATGTCGCTGGTCCGTTCTAACGTCCGTGTTTGCGCGTGCAGTGAGGCCTCGCGCTGCAGACACCGCTCCTGAAGGATGACGCTTCATTCATTCCCTCCGGCGTGACGTCAACAACATGGCGGACGAAGATTTTGAAAGGGACAAGTGCACTGATGTTTTACAATCAATGTTGAGGACTTTTGAATGTAAAGCAGCATTACAATATTGATTTACTCCCCAAAAAGTAACAAGTTTGGCAGCAATGCAAAGCAGGGGATACAAGGTGCCGGTAAAATCCAAAGATGAAGTAACTAGTTGCTTTAATTTTTATGATAAGTAACGAGTTAGGTTACCTTTTCTTTACTGGCTGAGGGTTGATCTTTAAAAACATGCATTGTATAACCTACACCTCTTTTTACCTTTAAAATACTTAGAAATATCACAATTTAGGATAATGTTCTATTACAATCTTCAGAGAACTTCCTGACCCCAGAGCTGTACCTGCCATAAATACAAATTAATTCAAGTTTAAAGCGCTGTGTTTGTCACTTCCATACTTTTTGTCTTATTAGTTGAGTAAAATCACTCTTTTTCCTTTTTTCCATTTTCAAGTATGGGAATCCACGTTAATTTCATTCATTTTCTTTCGGCTTAGTTTGCTTGGGGTCGCCACAGTAGAATGAACCAGTAACTATTCCTGCATATGTTTTACATATGTTTACAGAGGATGGTCTGAAAAACAGGAAACATCCAGTGAGTGGCAGTTCTGTGGGCGCAAATGCCTTGTTGATGCCAGAGGTTAGAGGAGAATGGCCAGACTGGTACCAGCTGATAGAAAGAAAACAGTAACTCAAATAACCAAGGTCTGCAGAAGAGCATCTCTCAACGCACAACACGTCCAACCTTGAGGCAGATGGGCTACAGCAGCAGAAGACCACACCGGGTGCCACTCCTGCCGACTAAGAACAGGAAACTGGGGCTACAATTCACACAGGCTCACAATCACAGATTGAAAAAATGTGGCCTGGTCTGATGAGTCTCGATTTTTGCTGCAACATTCGGATGGTCGGGTCAGAATTTGATGTAAACAGCATGAAAGCATGGATCCATCCTGCCTTGTATCAACAGTTCAGGCTGCAGGTGGTGGTGTAATGGTGTGGGGGAGATTTTCTTGGCACACTTTGGGCCCATTAGTACCAATTGAGCATCATGTCAACACTACAGCCTATCTGAGTATTGCTGCTGACCATGTCCATCCCTTTATGACTACAGTGTACCCATCTTCTGATGGCTGCTTCCAGCAGGATATCGCACCATGTCATAAAACGTGAATCATCTCAGACTGGTTTCTTGAACATGACAATGAGTTCACTGAACTCAAATGGCCTCCACAGTCAACAGATCTCACTCCAATAGAGCACCTTTGGGATGTGGTGGAACGGGAGATTCGCATCAGGGATGAGCAGCCGATAAATCTGCAGCAACTGCTTGATGCTATCATGTCAATATGGAGCAAAATCTCTGAGGAATATTTCCAGTATCTTGCTGA
>NC_141031.1:4010000-4087500 GCF_052040795.2 Danio rerio
CCTATAGTTTTAATGTGTGAACGATCCCTTTAAATTTGACTTTGGAAAAGGTGTAGGAAGTAAACATTACACATTAAATGATGGTTCCTGTAGTTTGAATAGTGTTTTTTTTTGGTGTAAACTATTGCTTTAAATATGACTTTTATAATGTTTCCTAAAGTTTCAATAGAGATTTTAGTGTGAACTAAGAAGTGTGTTCATTTTTGGGTGAACTATCACATTACATTTGTCTTTCTAGGATGATTTCTATAGTTTCAATAATGACTTTTGTGTGAACTGAGGTGTGTTCATCATTGGGAGAACGATACCTTTAAATCTAACTTGAGAAAAGATGTGTAAGAACCATTGTACCATTACAAATTATTTAATTGTTCATAGTGTTTGAATAGTGATTTTTGTGTAAATTATCCCTTTAAATTTGATTTCGGAACAGCTGTAAGAACCATTTAAACATTACAAGTTCTCTGATGGTTCTTAAAGTTTGAATAGTTATTTTAATGTGAACTGAGTGTGTTCATTTTTGGGAGAACTATCCCTTTAAATTTGACTTTGGAAAAGGTGTTAGAACCTTTATTATAAACATTACAAAATCTATGATGGTTCCTACAGTTTCAATAGTGATTTTTGGATGAACTATCCCTTTAAATTTGACTTGAAAAAAAGTATAAGAACCCTAATATTATAAACAATTCAAATTCTATAATGGGTCCTACAGTTTGAATAGTGATTTGTGTGTGAACTGAGGAGTGTGTAGTGCTCATTGGGCCTATGGTTCAGGTAGCCCCTCTTGATAGGATTGAAAAGGCAGACGGGAAGCAACTGCGCATGTGGGAATATGCATAGCGGTGAAGTGCTTCTTACCATGAAATGGCATGCCAGGCAAACCCCACGGGAAGTTTAGGGGTAATGCAGGCAGTCCCATGGGATGTGGAGGCATGTTAATCATGCCAGGCCCCTGACAAGTGAACATGGGTGGCCTGAAACTACCCAGCATGCCTTTGAAATGAGGAAGGCAACAAAACAACACACGCATGCATCAGTAAATCATGCAGTTATGAGAATGAGTTCATGCACTATGTATGAAAAGAAATGAAGACTACTAGTAGGATGTTAGTAGATTTTTCATTCACAATGAAAGATGAAACTCAGAGCATCTGTGCTTAACCTGACCTTAAGGAACCCGTTTCACTGCAGAAAAATCATCTCTGCCATGGCTTTTGTAAAGTCTTCATTGACGGTTTTGTTAATCTGCAAAGCGTCTCCTGTAGTGTTTTGAATTTAAATAATATTTAAGTAAGTCAAACCTGTAATTTATTTGATAGGAAACAGTTAAAATGATTAGACTAAAGGGACTAATAATACTTTAAGTATCAGTCAAAATTAAAGGCGCAGTGTACATTTAACACCCAGTGTCAGTGACACCACAGATCTAACAGATTATAACAGCTTTAACACACCTTTCAAACTTGTGTCACACAAACATTCCGTAATCCACTCAAAACGCTATTAAAACCCATTTTCGGAGCGCAAATTACCGGTTGTAAACAATGTAAACGGAAGTTCTAAACATTCTACCGGAAGACGCTGGTTGCTATGGCGCCCTCTATGCAGCAGCCAAGAAAAAGGTCTGTAATTGTAATGCTGCGTTCACACCAGACGCGGAACGCGCATCGAGCGCGAATGATTTACATGTTAAGTCAATGCAAACGTGCGAATAGACATGCTGCGCAGCGATATGGTGAATGGCGCGGCGCGAATTGAGCGTGTTGCGCGTTTGACGCGAATCACTCGAGTTCGAAAATCTTCAACGGACATTCGCGCCGCGTTAACCAATCAGGAGCTTGCTCTTGTGGGGGCGTGATTGTGACGTGTCGCCTGTTGTCGGTGTTCCAGGGGAAATCCTCCAGCCTTCACTGACAAGAGTTCATCAAACTGGGCTTGGCTCAGTCAGAAGCACCGCTGAAAGCCTCCATCATCCAGGTTCAGTTTCTGGAGGAGATTATGAGCTCACAGAGCTGGATGCACGTCTGAAAGGATGTAGTGGACTCAAACATGACCCTAAACGTATCAACGCTGTTTTTCAATCTTCATAAAGCACATAAACACTGTTATTTTCTTCATAAAATCCATGTTAGCCATTTAGCTATAAAGCTAGAGTCACCGGGCAGACAGAAGCCCTTCCCATCACGCGAATCCACGTCTGTTCTGAAGCGGATTTGACGCGCGAATGAAGTAAGTAACCTCAAATGTTCACGCGGCTATTTATGCGCGAATATCACGATTTATCCGCGCGTTCCACTTCTGGTGTGAACACAGCATAACGAGTAGGGTTGTGAATCTACACTGGTCTCACGGTTTGGTTTGGTTATTATCATGCCATCGATTCGGTTCAATTCGATATCTCGGTGCATTGACGATGCTTTCGATACATAATTAGATTTTTTCTTCACAACACAAGAATTTTTTATTAAAATCTATAAATATACTAATATTTATATATTATTTGTAATACAATTTTGTTCTTTAATACAGCAGTCAGATATATGAACTGTACCTTTAATTTGACCTGCTTAAAGAAAACTCCAACACATGCACATAAGACTGCATGAGCATTTATAGCAATTAAACTCATGTAAATATTATCTCACTTGCTTTTTGAGCGCTGCCACGTGAGGTCTCACACCCCTATGATTGTTTTTTGTCTTTACCTGCTCAACAGAAAGGGCTGCGATTGACTTGAGAAATGAAAGCGCTGTTCACCGATAGCGGGAAGAACGATACACGGTTATCACAGGTAATCCATAATAGACGCAGTGGAGAAAACTTGCACCTCAGGCACGCTCGTGTCTGGATCCACAAGTATCTTTTTAACAGCCAAGAGGAGAGGAAAAGTTACCTCACAAACAGGCCAACGGGTCAAATGTCTAAAGTGAGAGAGAGGTAAAGATAGAGTTTTACAGCATTTCTCCATAGTAGTGAAATAGCGGCCTGTGTGCTGTGCCGCCTTCATTGTAGTAAGAGTGTTATTTACTCGCCCTTGCCACCTTTGCCATAGTATTGCGACATCTTGCATAGGAGATAAATGACGTCAGAACGTAATAACCGGTTATGATCTATTACTGAACCGATATCGATAATTTTGACACCCCTAGTAACGAGTAATGATGCAGCACATAAAAAATCTGTCAGAGTAAAAGTTTTAAACTCATGGAAAATATGTACTGAAGTAAAAGTGGAAGTAGGAGAAAAAAAACAATACTCCTGTAGAGTACAGATACTGCCTTATAGTACTAATGTACAGTAGTGAAGTAGTTCTACTTCGTTGCTTTAAATTAGAGGTCTGCAGCCACGGGGCCCGACCAGATTTTTTGCAGCACGGGAATTAATTTCCGAATAAAGCGCGGGAGGTAACAGGTTTCATTTGGGATGGGAGCGGGCCGTCAAGCAATATCGCTCCCGAGCGAGCAAGCACGCGTATGTAATGTTATGTGTGTGACTGAAACAGCGCGATGCTGTGTTTAGCTTGTTTGTTCATTGCTCTGTGTGTGTGTGTGCATGTATGTATGTATGTGTGTATGTGTGTGTCTGTGTGTGTGCGCGAATTAGAGAGAGAGAGCTTTGTCTGTCTGTGTATGTGTGTGTGTTTATACAGACAGCTTGTTATAGGGTGTCTGGACTGTATAGCTGGGTGGATTTCGATTTTGTTCTCCCCCCTGGTCTTTAGCGGGATCGAGCACGGCGGGTAGAAAATGGGGCGGGTCGGGCAGCGGTACAACAAATGCTGAATATAAGTGGGAGCGGTCGGGTTCGGGCTAAAACCTGGTGGGAGCGTGATTCAAAATTTAGTCCCGCGCAGATCTCTACTTTACATCTCTGTACAGAGGGGCTAATAATTCAGAAAATCTAATAGTTCTGGCTTCAACAGTCGGTTTGTAACCACCTGAGGGTAAGTAAATAATAAACACATTAAAATTTTTGGGTGAACTATCCCTTTAACAACACCCAAGCATGAAAAGGGGTTAGTAAAGTTGTACAGTTCATGCAGTAACTTTTTGATGGATGATGAGAGTACGATGTGTTGAAATCACACTCAAGAGTTTTGGAAAGACAAATGGTGTGATTTGCATATGGGATGGAGAGAGCAGAGATATGAGTGTGTCAGCAGTTGTTCTTTTCATTGCAGCTCTGAGTGTCCTGCACACTTAAGAGGGGTTACCTGCCATAGGAACCAGCCCCATGGGGGTCGGAAGAGGAACTACACCCATGAGCGGCCCTGCTGGAGTACCTGCTCTGGGGGAGCCCTGGTGCGCTCTGTCCCGCTCCTGCTGCTCCGCCACTTTAGCTGCTCGCTCTGAATGACAAGACCAAAACAACAAACCAATCAAGCTGGAGAAAAAGAATTTATGCAGATTAGTGTCCATCAAGGGTATTTTAATAAACAGCATCTTAAATCTTTGAAAGTTTTTAATATTTAGATAAAAAAAACACATATGAATATTTCTGTGTATTTATGTATGTATTGTATCAGCTTTGGATCAAATTACTTATTACAGTGCATCCGGAAAGTATTCATAGCGCTTCACTTTTTCCACATTTGTTTATGTTACAGCCTTATTCCAAAATGGAATAAATTAATTTGTTTTCTCAACATTCTCCACACAATCCCCCATAATGACAATGTGGAAAAAGAGTTTCTGAAATTGTTGCAAATTTATTACAAATAAAAAGCTGAGAAATCACATGTACATGAGTATTCTCAGCCTTTGCTCAACACTTTGTTGATGCACCTTTGGCAGCGATTACAGCCTCAAGTCTTTTTAAATATGATGCCACAAGCTTGGCACACCTGTCTTTGGGAATTTTTGCCCATTCCTCTTTGCAGTACCTCTCAAGCTCTATCAGGTTGGATGGGAAGCGACGGTGTACAGCCATTTTTAGATTTCTCCAGAGATATTCAATATGATTTAGGTCTGGGTTCTGGCTGGGCCACTCAAGGACATTCACTGTGTTGTTGTGAAGCCACTTCATTGATATTTTGGCGGTGTGCTTTGGGTAATTGTTAGCTTCCTTTTAAATCAGCGCATTCACAAGAAGGGGAAGGAAGGTCCCAATTCTCTTTACCTTAAAGGCGTAGGGCTAAGGGAAAGGGGTAGATACCCCTTCAAATGGAGATTTTTCAGGACCAGGACGAGGGGTAAGAAAATTTACAGCATGGCTTCACCCGGAAGTCAGGTGGTGCACAAATTAGTATTTTAAAATTATTTTCTTTATTATAAATTTTTACAACAAACACGTTTTAATACATTCATAACCACGTTCATCTTTAACCGTCATGTTTAAAAATAAAATGCTAAAATAAAAACTGCTAAATTTTGTTATCTATAATCCATAATCATAACTCCTGTATAGGAGTCCCACAACATTCTGACACTCAAATACCCTGTCAGAAAAGTTTAGTGGCTGGGAATGAGCTTTTAAATGTGTTTAAATAGATGAATATGGCCACTGTGTAAATGCACAGTACAGTGATGAGCTTATTGCCACATTAGATCGTTATGATAACATGATATATGCCTTCAGTGATCTCCTGAAGATAAATACAAAAAAATAACACAACTAGAATAACTCCAGCAGTCGCGATCGTCTGATCTCATATGAAGCAAGAGATTGCGATGACATATGATGACGTGTGCAGGTGCTGTAGTGCTGTCCCATTCATTAGTTGTAAATTTTGAAGTCCTTCCCCTTCACACTCGGTTTCAAGGGCCAAGGGAAGGGGTACAAAACTAGAGTTGGGATTGGGCCGAAAGTTCCAGTTAATAAAAATCATTAGTGTTACATTTAGGTCGACACTAAATTTATATGCTATGCTGTTAAGTGTGCAAGTGCATAAATACACAGTGCATAGTGTGCCGTTTGGGATGTAGTGCAAGGCTGTACCTTCATATTCAGCTTTCTTTGTGGCCTCCAGGTTCCTCCACTCGGTGCCCACCAGTCGGCTGAGCTCCCCGAAGGAGAAGTCTGGGTGCTGGGCCTTGATGACGGCTCTCATCTCACTACTGAAGAGGATGTAGCCACTCATGTTGATCTTCCTCTTCGCACCCTCTTTCTTTGAAAGACCCTTAATCGACTTTGGCACAGACTGTTGGCAAAATGAGATTATTCAGGTGCATAGAGTAAAGATAAGCTAATATTTACCACCATAATTCTACAGTTTACATACATTAAGAGTTACAAACCTTTTTTTATTGTTGTAGTATTGCTTGTGGTATGTTTAAAGGGTATCTATGATGCAAAATCAACTTTTAAAGGCTGTTTGAACACAACTTTGTGTAGGTAAAGTGTGTCCACGGTCATATTGGAGTAATAGAAACAAAACAAGTCTCTTTTTTAAATTTTCTGACGTTAAAATAGGATCCAAATCCCAGTGGTTTTGATGCCCCCCACAACGTGATGTAGGAGTGCAGGTTTAGCTCACTGACTTCATTGATAGGAGTATATTAACATGTCTCCTTAGTAACTAATGTTGTCATGATAATGGAATTCGGTAACAATCCATACTGAAATTCCCAACCCAAGCTCATTCTGGAAACGTAGCCCCGCAGACGTTTCTGGAGACGTGGCCGGAGGTACGAGAACGCTGCGGGGGGGTGTGGCGTCGATCCGCTCCTCCTCTTCGCGCTCGCTGGCCGACGGCTCGCCTCCGAGTGGAGGGCTTTCCCGCTGCTACCAGTTTGTCCGCTTAGCTCGCAAGCATTACGTCGGCAGAGTGGAGGCCTGGAGGAGGAGGAGGAGCCGGCCGCGGGGACGAGTGGGATCGGGTCCGGGTAAGAGCGGTTCCAGAACTCAGGTAAGATGAAAAACAGAATCCGAAAAATAAGGGCAAAACGCGGCGGGATCCGAAAACGCGGTCGAAATCAAAGACGAGGGCTTTTGCTTTTTTTTTTCTGGGCGGCTTTTGCAAACCGTCGCTTGGGTTTAGGGAAGGAGGAGGAGGAAGAGGAGGGCGGCCGGGTCGGCTGATCAGCCGGCTGCCTGGTCGATCGTTCGGTCATTCAGCCGACCAGTCGGACGGACGGTCGCTCCACAGCAGCCTCCGGCGGCTCTTCGGGCGAGAACAGCGCGGGCGCGCGCTCCCGAGAGGCGTTCGAGACGCGAAAAAGCTCGCACAGCGGCCTCTCGCAGATCTTCGAAAACAAAAACTGCTCGAATATGTACCTCCCGGGACGTATTTCGCGGTATGCAGAAACGTCCGCGGGGCTACGTTTCCACAATGAGCCCGGGTTGGAAATTCCCCGCTAACATTTGAGAGTATTCCTAAACATCGCTGATTTGCCCTTGTGTTCACGTGCTCAACAGAAATGTCCGTGAATGGCCGTGAAGGCCATCAATTCACCAAACTCAGTGCTGTTTACCGAGTGTAACCACAGATACAGGGACACTGGAGCATTTTAAAGCCATGAAGATCAGTCGATTCATCAGCGTATCGCTCATTTGTCAGCTTATAAACAGACCAGCTGATCTTCATGGCTTTAAAATGCTCCAGTGTCCCTGTATCTGTGGTTACACTCAGTAAACAGCAGTGAGTTTGGTGAACTGATGACTTTCATGGCCAATCACGGTCATTTCTGTTGAGCACGTGAACACAATGGCAAATCAGCGCTGTTTAAGAACGTGCGCATGTATGGAACAGAAAAATTTGACGTTGTTCTCTCTTCTGGCTGCCGATATCAGTCTCACACAATTTCTTTTCCTTTTTCTGAAAGTCTTGATAGCACCATTGTGGAGCTTTTATTGTATTATTTCATCAAATAGGATTGTAAAAAAAAAAATCTGTTGTATTCTCCCATTCACTGCGCTCTAAGTTTATCCAACTATGACTTCCGTTACTGAGAAACCCGGAAATGTGAAACGGGTCTATCCAAAGAGATGGATTGATCAAAAAGCACATGCGATCAATAAACAACCTCAAATTCCTATTGCTCTCGAATAAACAGTGATTGCCACTCAACATCAAATGACCTGCTGTGGAGCGTAATGCAGCATGTCCATGTCTCCGCTCAGCTGTGTCTGTAACTGCGGCATACAGTGAGCATCAGACCCGTCTCCATCATCATCACCCAAATCATCCAGCTCTTCATCCGTCATGTCCGCAAACTTGGCTTCCAACTCTTCGATCTTCTTTTCCAGCAGTGGAGACGGCTCCTTCTGAGGCACGATGAGCTTTCTGATGGACATAGCCAAAAATATTAGTCAAAACATCTCATTTTGGAACAAAAAAAATTATATTATCAGTATACAATGGGGGAAATAAGTATTGAACATGTCATTTTTTTTCAGAAAACATATTTCTTAAGATGCTGTTGACTTGACATTTTCACCAGAAGTTAGTAACAAGCAAAGAAAACAAAACTAATTAGTTTACAAATAAAGTAATTTATAATAAAATTATAATTAAAATTTAATTAAATAATAATAATTTAATATTTATAATTAATATAATTTAATAATTATAATTAAAATTTGTAATAAAATGAAATGACACAGGGAAAAAGTATTGAACACATCAAGAAAGGAAGGTGTAGAAAGGCAGTGAAGGCCCAGACAGCAGCTGAAATCTCTCAGCAGTTCTTCAGCAATCCTCTGCCCTTCCTCAGTGTAAATGAATATCAGCGGCTTCAGTCCAACATCTACATTAGCAGGAGGATGAAGATGAAACCAGGGTGGACATTTCAGCAAGACAATGATCCAAAACACAGACGAGGAGACTCTCAAATGCTTTCAGATAAAGAAAATCAAGCTGTAGAATGGCCCAGCCAATCACCTGAATTGAATCCAATAGAGCAGTGGTCCCCAACCACCGGGCCGCGGGCCGGTACCGGTCCGTGGAACAATTGGTACCGGGCCACATAAGAAATCATAAATTATTTCTGTAGAAAATATTCCCCCCGCGACTTGGTTTCTTCCACTCACCCCCGCCATCTCACGTGAAGTGGACTATGCGAAAATCCACCACGGAGCGGGAAGATAGTAGTGGTTGTTGATAGTTTAAAGTTATAAAAAAGGTATTATAGAGTCCAAATCAGCACAGCATTTAAGGATTGTGCATCTAACGTTATGTGTGCGTGCATCGCTAAGTAAGTACCCGAAATCATTGCAATATCTATCTACATGGAGTTTCACATAATCATACTCATTAGGGCTGTAACATGCCAATGCATACATTTAATTCGGCTATACGGTTGTATTATTGTTAATATGTTCGTCAGTTGAAATGTTTGGCACAGATGTTACGTATTTGATGCATATAAACCTTGATTGAAACATAATCAGACCGCAATAGTGCAACTAACGCATGCGCACTGAGTTGTTCATGATTAACCTGGATGCACCAACGCAGCAGCTGTGTTCACGTGAAGACCCTCCTGTGTCATTTCATGTCACATGGCTGTGTCAACACTTATCAATACTTATTTTCCCCGCTGTATACAATTTTTTTTTTCTTTAGATGAGTCGTTTAGTAGTAGATAGACCAGGTTGACACACCTGAAGTAATAGATTTCATCTTCCACTACTTTGGCGGACAAAGAGAAACGCTTCAGCCCTTTAAACTTCTTCATTTGCTTCTCGCTCTCGATGTAGCGGCTCTCACACAGCAACACGTCCTCCTCCGGCATCTCAGTCGGCCGGCATGACAGGAAATCTTTGAAAGAAGACACTGTACACTTCCCTGAGGAAAAGGAAGAGCAGTCCACAAAAGATTTAAACAAATCACTTCATGTAATAGTAGTTCTTTCATTGTCAATAACCGAGTTTAGAGTCAATATCCTTCAGTCAGTAGCTAGGTTTTCATTTACATATTTTAATGTGCATTTTTTTGATGGAAATGTGTGTAAATTTAAAAAGTCAATCATCTATTTGTTTAGTAGTCAGTGCATTGAACAGGGCATCAGCCATCTCAAGAATCTTCCAGTGTGCTGAAACATTTGTGCCCTGAATTAATTCACACTATGCGCTTTTAAAGGTGCTGTATGTATGTTTTTGACTGCTCTAAAACATAAAAATACCATAATAAGTCTGCAGGTAGTTGAGAAAAATGGTACGTAAACATACTTGTTTATTTGAAAAACAATGCTGAAGTCAGATATTCTGCTTTGAAAATGTGTTTTCCGTGCTGGAACGGCTGTCTTTGTTTTGGTCATTCAACCCGCCCAATACCAGTTAAGCCAATTCAATTTCAGCACCCCGGGTTGCCTTTGTGGAAAACCGCGTATCTCATTCAGTCAGTGAGGAAGGCTCTCAACATATGCGTGAATATGTGAAAATGCGAGCTCCGGTGGACAGTGGAAGCCTCCGAAATGAGATGCAGATTCAGAGTTCCACATGAGGTGGTTATAAATTTGTAAGTAATATAAATATTCCAAACATAAACATTAGGTGAGCAGATTACACTATAACCCTGTGTTCTAACAAAACGCTACATGAGGAGGCGTTTTTTCACAAGACTGAACACCACAGAAATTGAAATACATCCATTCAGAAACACAAAATAGTGCACTCACTGCACTCCAACAATTTTACAGGTTTATAATTAAATAATACATATTAAACCTCTTAACATTATTAAATGTAGATGCTGAATCACTAGATCTAAATGCTGAGTCACAGATCTAAATTTAAATTTTAAACAGTTTATTTTAAGGGTGAAGCAGTGGCGCAGTGGGTGGCACGTTCGCCTCACAGCAAGAAGGTAGCTGGGTCGTTCCTCGGCTCAGTTGGTGTTTCTGTGTGGAGTTTGCATGTTCTCTCTGCGTTCGCGTGGGTTTCCTCCGGGTAATCCGGTTTCCCCCACAGTCCAAAGACATGCGGTACAGGTGAATTGGGTAGGCTAAATTGTCCGTAGTGTATGAGTGTGTGTGTGTATGTGTGGATGTTTTCCAGTGATGGGTTGCGGCTGGAAGGGCATCCGGTGCATAAAAAACTGCTGGATAAGTTGGCGGTTCATTCCACTGTGGCGACCCCAGATTAATAAAGGGACTTAGCCGACAAGAAAATGAATGAACAGTTTATTTTATTTTCAAGATCTGAGGTGAACTATCTGCTGCTGCTTTCAGTAGTATGGCAATAAATGTCATGTAAAATGGCATTCAAACTCACATTATTATTTAACACTGAATAAAGCACATGAAGTCTTTTTGGAACAAGTTCCATATGATAACGACTTTTTTACACCTTCCGGCCGGCCTGTCGTATGGGCCTGTCACACTCATACACTACGGACAATTTAGCTTACCCAGTTCACCAGTAGCATGTCTTTGGACTGTGGGGGATAAAGCACCTGGAGGAAACCCACGCGAACGCAGGGAGAACATGCAAACTCCTCACAGAAATGCCAACTGAGCCGAGGTTCGAACCAGCAAACCAGCGACCTTCTTGCTGTGAGGCGGCAGCACTACCTACTGCGCCAAATTGAAATCTAAAATATTTTTCTAAAATATAAATTTCAGGTGTTTTTTAGGACAAAATACGGAAAATATTGCTTCTATTACATGCCGTTGCTTTTATTTACAACATGACTTAAATATATATATATATATATATATATATATATATATATATATATATATATATATATATATATATATATATATATATATATATATATGTAACAATGCTGAATATTCCTATTGTTAAAAGTGCTGATTGTTATATTGTAAAACAATAAATAAATAATAAAAACTAAGATAAAAACACATATACCACATAAAACCCAGCAGGCTCATCCAAAAATACACGTGATTTTGATTTAACAGATCATGTGATCAAAAAATTAGCACAATGGGACGGCATTAATAGACGAACCATCATTTTGAGCACATTGTAAAACATTTACAATGTTGTTTTGGTCATTTCTGAAATCCCTCAGCCAAAGTCTGTCATTAAAGTGGTTCAGTATTATTGTTGTTATTATTACCGAAAGAACTGTTTTGAGCATCTGCGGACGCAAAGAGCATCTCACGCCTCCAAAGCTCATGGAATTTCATCTTCTGAGGCACAAGTAAATTATTATATAAAAAAGGCCCACGGTGGCTTTTCCTATCGCATCAAATGTCATTTATCTGTTTGATATTGAAGTGGCAATTAAATTCTCTTTGATTAATTTGATAACGATGCTTGATTCACTAATGTTTTAAGCGATATTCCAGTTTGCGTATAACTCTAATTCGCATCTTTGGATAGGAACAGCTATTATTCTTGAAAGCACTCAGGCATACAACTGTAATGATGGAAGCCAGACAGAAATACCTCCGATACAGGTCATAGGGCACGATTCTTCCAGGTTACTGAGAAACACTTCCTTCTTGTAGAACATCTTGGTCGGTTCGTGCTCGGTCTCCTCAGGATGGATGAAAATGGGCCCGAAAAAATAGGCAGCGCCGTCTCGCACCCACATCTTCTCTATCCTATAACAACACAAACCCATTTACATGACAGGAGACACTGTCATGAATGTAAGTTTGAGGGTCCATCACAAACAGGAAGTTATAAATTGAACAAATTTAGCACAGATGTCTGCAATCTGACAGGAATTATATTAATAATAATAACCAAATGGGATTAGGCACATCAGTGACATCAAATGATTGGTTTTTCGTCAAAACTTGCAACTAAATACAACGTTCAAGACACAGAAAACAAGCAGTAGACCATTATATATGTTGTTTGGAACAATAGGACCAACACTTTTATTGACTGGTTTCATCTCTGGTACTCTACCTGCCCACGCGGTTGCGTACGAGCCCATGAGAGCGGATGTAGACACAGTCTCCCACTTTCAGCCAGATGTTGTTGTAGCAGAGCTGCTCATAATACTGGCAGCCCGGTTCTCCATTATTCACCTCCAAAGTGATGTCCTCTTTCTCCTGATGACACATATTGACAATCAAGCAGGTTATATCAGTGGTTCTCAAACGTTTTTCATCAAGTACCACCTCAGAAAAATATTGTCTCTCCAAGTACCACCAAAATGAGCAGTATTGAAATACAGTAGCGCAGTAGGGCCCAGTAAAGAAGCTACAACTCTGCACATTTAAAAAACGTGGCAGATTATATCAGAAATATAGGTTATATGTCATATATGAAATATTATATACATAATTTTAGATTAATTTTGAAATGCGTGTAGCATGTACATGACATATTTCATTCCTCCGCGTACCACTAGAAGGAAGCCTGCGTACCACTAGTGGTACACGTACCACAGTTTGAGAACCTCTGGGTTATATCAAAGTTTGATATACTTTATTTCAGTATATGTTAGGGATGTAACGTATCAGAATTTCACGGTATGGTAATACCTCGGTATGAATGGCACGGTACGGTATTTATTGAATAATTTACAGGAAAAACAAAACTAATGAAAAGACTCGAAAAAAGTGTTTATTTACCTTAGCACTGAACATATCAATGACATACAAATTAGCCATCTATCTGTACGTTTCGAAACAGGAACTTCAATTTTTCAATTTTAATCACAAAAAATTATTAAACCATATAAAAAAATAAAGTTTCAATTTAGTATTGTTGAAAACTCATCACATTCTACATTTAATCACTCACTCACTTAGATTGAGATGAGTTTTTTAAGGAAAATTATTATATAACTATAATCTGGTAAAAGCTGGTATCTTTGGGCATTTACAATGTCCCCTGCAACAGAAAAAAAAACCTCTCATTTGGGACTGAAGTTTCTGGGACAGAGAGATATGATTTAGACAAGGTTGACAGCAGTGGGTGACGTTGTGCATTGTCTTTCCACCACTTGAGAGGACAAGCCATGAGTGAGATAGAGGTCTCTTTGCGGTACAAGTCGATGCCTGCATCAATCTAACAAGTGTGCTGTGTTCTGCAGTTTTTAGTCGTATTCCCCGACTTATATTTCACCACAGTCTGGCAGTGCCTGCATACTGTTTTTTTCTTTGTCTGTCACCTTTTCTCCTTTTTCGTATCTTTTTAGAAAGAAACCGAAATGCTTCCACACATCCGATTTAAAACCCGCTTTAGGTTCGATCATCTCCAGCTTTTTCTTCCCCGCTACTAGCAACAAACTCCATTTCCGCATTACTGGATCTGTAGTGACAACAGACCGCAAAGGATGATGGGAATTGTAGTTCCTGTTACCTCCCGTTCGCTTCATTCGCCTAAGCAAACTTTTCTCAGAAATATAGTTTTATTGAGTCATGCGCCTACGGTAATATTGAAAAAAATTATCATTGTGGTATGACGGTATTTACAATATTGTTACATCCCTAGTATATGTCTTACCTTATCAATTACAGATGGTAAAGCCTTGTCGTCTTCGGTCACTTCAGGAGGCTTTTCACTCTCCTGTTTGGGTGCAAACATGGAGGCCACACGAACCACCGGCAAAGGCACTTCACGAGGAACAAACTTCACCGAGCTCAGCGGCATCGTCCACATCTTGATCTTTTTGAAGGACTTGGTTTTGGCAGAATAGCGAGACTCGCAAACGAAAACATCTTCAGGTCGAAAGCTGTCAGGCTGAAGTTTGAAATACTCCTGAATACGAAAAAAAATCATTAATATTGTTGATGTTTAACAGATATGTAATGATTATGCTAATTTGTTACGCAGATGAATGGTTTTACCTTCACAAACATGACGACGCATTTGCCCAGGATTTTACTGACAGGGATTTTGTTG
This sequence comes from Danio rerio, assembly GCF_052040795.2. Lineage (NCBI taxonomy): Eukaryota > Metazoa > Chordata > Actinopteri > Cypriniformes > Danionidae > Danio > Danio rerio. The sequence goes on from NC_141031.1 coordinate 4,024,725, forward strand.
TAATAGTCGCTTTTGAAAACCTCTTTCTCAAGGAACTTGCGTGTAGCGAGGTGAAATGTTTCGTTGGGTCTGTAGAACCAGCAGCCATAAAGCCAGTTCTCTCCTTCATGAAAACACAGATGCACACAGTTTAACCGCTAGATTATTCTTCAAAATGTTTGAGATTAGTAAGATAAATCACCAGAAAATGAAAATTCCCTTACGCATTTATTCTCTCTCATTTGCTTTTAAACCTCATTCTTCGGTTTAAAGTGCGAATGAAATCCAAACTAACCATACTGATTTTGTTAACGCACATTGGTAGTTTTGGGGTGAACAATTCTTCTGTGCATGTCATTAAGAAAAAAACAATAGTTTGCTCTCATAATCTTTAATTGTAATCTGAAAATCCACTTCCTGTTTGTTTTCAGTTCAATTCTCAGATTTCGTTTCTCTGGGGTATTGGGTGTGGCTAACATACTCAACCACGCCCCTCCAGATATCAGTTTTGACAGTAATTGTGAGCAGGAGGAGTCTGTTAGGTTGTATTAACTCTCCCCAAACCATTTCACACATCTTCCTGAATGAAATGCCTACTTTACCCCATCCAATCAGCTTGCAGTTGAAAAAACTAGCCACGCCCACTGTTTTCCCATTTAATATTCTCTTTCTCTAGGAACTGCATGACAATACGAAAACAAACAGTCTCAGCTTTCACTTCATGTAAACTTTAAACAGAATAAATTAGCAACTGCACTTTCTGTTAATGTAGTACCTGCATCGTCCTGCCAGAGGCGCTCTATGCAGACGATGTGTGGCTGCAGGTTCGGTTCGGTGGGCTCCACATACACATAGTCACCCACATGGTACATGTTGTCCTTAAAGCTGCAGTCCTGGCTGTAGTTGCGCTGCAGGGCTCCCTGCCATCCTCCGCCCGCCGTGTCCTCGCTCTTTTCTGCCTCTGCAGGTCAAATCATTGATAATCAACAGGCATCTGCACCACAACACATTATAACAACTTTAGTTCATAGTTTAAATGTAATCAAAGTTACAGAGGGAGAGTTATCATAGGGTGTAACCTATAATGTAATTGCATATTACACTAGTATTAAAGAGACGGTTCACCTAAAAATTCTAATTTACTCCATATTTACTCACCCTCAACTGATTTCAAATTTTTACGAGATTGTTGGACACAAGAGAAGATATTATGGAAAATGTTAGGAACCTCAAATCAATAACTTCCATAGTAGGAGAAACAAATACAATGGAAGTCAATGGTTACAGCTTTCCAACATTTTTCATAACATCTTCTTTTGTGTTACATAAAACTCAAACATGTTCACGACAAGTAAATGATGACAACATTTTTTGTTTTAGGTTAGCTATTCATTTAATGACCACTTAAAAACAAAAACTGCTTTAAACGTCGTTATACTCCTTTAGACTTTAAAGGGGTCATGAAGTGAGAAAACTAAATTTCCTTGATCTTAAGACATAAGAGAGGTCACATTACTATAAAAACATCCTGTAAGTTTTGGAGCTCAATTCTTTGTCCTTACTCTAAATTCAGCTCATAATGGAGGCAGTCTGCCAAAACGGCAGGAAATGGAATGTTCTACAATATGATGTAATAAGGTGATTAAGCCCCGCCTCTGCAGAAGATTGACACCTACTTCCAGTTTACCGCCTCTTCAGTCTTGTTAATATGCAAAACTGTTAGCCAATCACAGCAGTGGGCGTTTACTTCAGAGTCTACAATCCACTACGGCAACGAGTTGTTAAAGACATCACAGAAAATAGCCAAATTACTTTTAAATTATGTTTTTGTAATGTGAAATACTTAATAACATTATTAGTGGACCTCAGAGAAGAGTACAAATAAAAACATAAGGTATTTAAAAATGTAATGACATCAAAGTGAGTATACTATAATAGGGTGTAACCACAAAATACAAATAAATTGCATATTACACTAGTATTAATAGGACAGTTCACACAAAAGTGTATTCACTCACTATTTACTCACCCTCAATCTATTCCAAATCTGTGTTAGTTTTTTAAACACAAAAGTGTTAGAAATCTCAAATCAATAGCTGCGTCCCAAATGGCACACTATACACTATGCACTCATGCACTATGTACTTATGCACTTACACACTCAACAGGATAGTACATGTATGTAGTGGCGTCCCAAATGGCACACTAATGTTTTTTTACTAAGCGGAAATTCAAACCGTTTCCCTGATGACGTTTGACATTTGCCAAATCAGTGAAATAAACGACAGAATTATCAAATATTACCTGCCGTGAGTGTTGCCGCATTCACCATCGGGAGGCGCTATAATCACTCTCGTAGAAGAATTTTGTTCTCACCATCCAAAATAAATAAAGTTATTCAACATGTGCGTCCGATAGCTCTGCCTCTTCCGCTACGTAAGCAAACCTGCGGTCGTTGAGTGCGTGAAGTGTCCATCATTTCACACTTCATTTTAGCGGCTGAATGAGTGCATCATCCGGGAAATTAAAGTGCACTTATTATTTTTATAGTTTTCAGTGTGAACACACTACTTACACTATTTATACTACAAAATGGCGTAGAATAGTGCATAAGTATGCGATTTGGGACGCAGCTAATGACTTACATAGTAGGAAAACACATGATATGAAAGTCGATGGTTACAGGTTTCCAACATTTTTCAAAGTATCTTCTTTTGTGTTAAACAGAAAAAAGAAACTCAAACATTTGTTACAAGTGAAGGGTCTGTAAAAGATGACAGAATATTCAGTTTTGGGTGAACCATCGCTTTAATGGCCACTTACAAACAAAAACTCCTTTATTTTTAGACTTTAAAGGGGTCATGAAGTGAGAAACTAAAATTTCCTTGACCTTTAGACATAAGAGAGGTCACATTACTATAAAAACATCCTGTACGTTTCAGAGCTTAAATCTTTGTCATTACTCTAAAATCAGCTTATATTAAGGCCAGTCTGCCAAAACGGCAGGAAATGGAATGTTCTGCACTATGATGTAATAAGGTTCATAAGCCCCGCCTCTGCAGAAGATTAACACCTAGTTCCAGTTTACTGCCAGTTCAGTCTTGTTAATATGCAAAACTGTTAGCCAATCACAGCAGTGGGCGTTTACTTCAGAGTCTACAATCAACCACGACAACGAGTTGTCAAAGACAGCACAGAAAATAGCCAAATTACTTTTAAATTATGTTTTTGTACTGTGAAACACTTAATAACATTATTAGTGGACCTCAGAGAAGAGCACAAATAAAAAAATAAGGTATTTAAAAATGTAATGACATCAAAGTGAGTATACTATAATAGGGTGTAACCATAAAATATAAAATAATTGCATATTAAACTAGTATTAAAGAGACAGTTCACACAAAAATGCTAATTCCCTCACTACTTACTTTCAAGTGGTTACAAACACAAACGTGTGTGAGTGTATGAATGGCATGTTCTGTTTATTTCTGAGTAAGAGTAATCAGAGCAGTACCTTTCTTCTCCTCCTCTCTCTTGAGTTTGTCCTCCTCATACTCTTTAGGCAGCTTCTCCTTCTTCTCCTTCTCCACGTCGCTGTGCAGATGTTTAATGGTGTAACTGAGGGCCGGCGTGAGCAGGATCTCTCCGTTCTTACACAGCTCATCTCTGATGCGGATGAAGAACTGCTGGAGCTCCACAGAGTCCTCAAAGATCTCAGAGTCCGTCCTGCCACCAAGAACACATTTATCCCTTGTGTACTGTTCAAGTGGACTACCCTTTCATTATGTTCGGGGCTGTTTGTGCCCCATTGTTCCAGCGCGGCTCCCAAATAATCGCTTTGCGCAACAAACTGAACGTTATTTACAACTTTATTACCTGTTTTTCACAGCCTATGCAGGTTATGTTTACTAAAGTAGCCGTCATTCGCAGGCATGTGCATCCTCTCGATAGTAAACAAACAGTGCGTCAGCTCATGTTTGATTTCGTGAACGGTGCAAAATGGCTTAAGACAGAAATGAGGGAACTTTGGGGTGAATTATACCTTATAAATACAGTATTAAACACCATTTGGAGATGTCCATGTTGCTGAGCAAAGTATTTAAAACCATGTAAAGACTTTTGCAACCGCCTTTATGCTCCTCTCCCGACCTTGATAATTGGCTAAATCATAGAAAAGCAGAATTAAGATTGTGTGTAGGATCAAATCGAGATTGCAATCTTTTTTTGTATAATCCTGCAGCCCTAGTCTCTCTCATACACAAACACACTATACTCCATCTATGAGGCAGAAACTAAGCTTTTTTTTTTGCACTGCACCTCTTCCCGACAGGAAAAACCAGGAACAATCAAGAATGCATGATTATATGGTGTCATGGCTTTGCATTAAATAAAGGTCATTATAAAGAAAGTCAATAGGGCAAAAACAGCCCCAAACATAATGAAAGGGGCGTCAATTCGCTAAGAGTGTATTGTTAAGTTTTTGAACATGCATTTTCACAAAATATGTGTCAGAATAAGATTTGTGACCACAAATTATTCCAATTGCTGAAACACAAAGAAAGTTGTGGGCAAATTAAGGGTGCTTTCACACCTTTTTTATTTAGTTCGATTAAATCGCACTAGAGTTCGTTTTCCCTTTTGGTGTGGTTCGTTTGGGCAGGTGAGAAAGCAGCAATCGTACTGGAGTGCGCACCAAAAACGGACCAAAGAAGCGTACCGAGACCTGCTTGAAGAGGTGGTCTCGGTACGCTTTCAAACAAACCCTGGAGCGGTTCGTTTGTGTTGAGAATATGATCCGTACTAAAACAGGTCCTACCGCAAAAAGTACTGCGCGTTTTGGACTAATCCAGCTGCCATAGGCCAATGCGCTGTGCATTATGGGATATGGAGGAAAAATATTTGTTGACAGCGATTTACCAACAGAGAGAGAGAGGAAGGGACCCGTTACCTGATGGATCGTTGGAAATATTTCCGCAAGATGACCATGTCGCAGTTTAGCTAAATTAATTCACGGCTCCTCCTGAAGTGACGTGCGATGCATTAAAACACTGTTTTCCAGCCGCGGCCGCGCTTCATTCTCAAAATGAATAGTTTGTCTAAAGCAGGGATACAATCAGCGCAGTCGTCCCTCCAGAGTAAAAGGTTTTGTTTAATTGCGGGAGTTCATTGGCATTTTCCGGCACGTGAATTCTGACCAATCAATAAGCAGTTTAGGAAATAGTTCCAAAATATCTGGCCAATGAGAGATGTGGATTTTGTCAGATGACTGCATTTTGGTTCGTTTCAACTGGTTTGGACCAAAGCCAGCAGTGTGGTGTGAAAACGACCCAAAGACGGCAGAAAATGCAACAATGTATCAATTATTACCCTTGGTCCGGACCAAATGAAGCGAACTACAGATGTGAAAGCAAAATGTGACTCAAAATCAGTCAATATCCCTTCTAAAAACACGTTAGAACCATATGGAAGCCGGTACAAAACAACTCAATAAAGAGCATTACCTGTGCAGGCGTCTGGCTTTCTCCAAAACTTCAAACATTTGGTCCTGGAACACATCTAGTCTCCTGTAACGGCCCTTATCCACATTAGCCCTGATGATCTCAAAGTTCAACGGCGTCTTATCAGAACAGTTGGGATCGACTGCTGGAATCTCAGCTAGTGAATCACTATAACATCGTCCCTCGTCATCTTGATGACCAAGAACCGAGACGAAAAGATTGCGAACGAGCTCCTGGATGAGCCGCGCAACATCCGGGACATGGGCATCATCGCCCCCTTCCAGGTCTCTCCTGGTCTCCAATAGCACTTTGTGAAGCACCAACGCATCTTTGTAGATCAGCGATTCGGGTTCATTGTAGGTGCAGGCGTTGTTGAACATCAGCACCAGGTCTTCCACCAGAGCGTCTACGTCCTGGTACTTGTTGGCCAGCATGTGGCTCTTGATCTTCTCCATGTCAATGGGCTTCTTGATGGCCACGTAGTAATCTGGAAGCTCAGCACGGGACGGGAGACGGAGGAAGATTGTGCTCAGACGCCGTCCACGCTTGTCGGTGTAGTTCTTCACAGCTTCATAGAGTTCATTGAGCTTCTGTTGCAGAGGGGTCAGATACTTGGACTTTTTTGGAGATATGCCACTCTTCCCTAGAAAAACAGAAGTGCACTGTTAGGAGAGTTGGGCTAGTTACAGCAGTATAAAGTTATTCATTTCTAATCTAGACCCACATGGAATCTGCGTGTGCATAAATACAGTGTGGGAAATACGTATTGGACACGTCACTATTTTTCTCAGAAAACATAATTCTAAAGGTGTTGTTGACTTGAAATTTTCCCCAGAAGTTGGTAACAAGCAAAAAAATCCATATATGCAAAGAAAATAAAACAAATTAGTTTATAAATGAAGTTCTGTGGAATAAAATGAAACAATGCAGGAAAAAAAGTATTGAACACATGAAGAAAGGGAGGTGTAGAAAGGCAGTGAAGGCCCAGACAGCAGCTGAAATCTCTTAGTTGTTCTTCAGCAAACCTCTGCCCTTCGTCAGTGTAAATGAATATCAACTGCTTCAGTCCCACATCTACATTAGCAGGAGGAGGAAGATGAAACCAGAGCAGAAATTTCAGTAAGACAATAATTCAAAACACAGCACTTATCCAAGCCTATTGACTTATAGTGCCCGAGAGAGCTTAACGCGCAGCAATTTAAGAAAACACATGCGGTAACAAAAAACGCCAGCTAATTTTTTCAAATCCTCATCGGTTTGACAGAATACGTGTTGTTATTCCTGACAATGAAAACACTTTAAAAAACGTGCTGCATTTTTTCACAACGCAAAAAAATAAAAAATAGGAATTTTTTGTTTCAAGGGGATCCTAAAAAATGAAGGACCCGTCTAGTTTCTCAATATGCGTTCTTCAGCAATCTTGCATCCTTGTGTTCTCGTGTAACTTCATCCTCAACAGCCAAAGTTCAGTTCTAAACCTCATGACTGCAAGAACGGAGGAAGTTCCCGGATGTGTTCCTGATATCGAGGACCCACCGATGCAGACTTGAGCACAAAACTAACTCGAGAAGTCATTGCGACTGGAGGTGGGAAGCGCAGCATTTTATATAGGTTTATTATTAGTTCAAGAGATATAACTTATTTATCTTAAGAGTTTCCCTAAATGAAATGATGAAAGGAAACATTGCGATAAAAATCTCAAAGGCATAAACATTATTTGCTGAAATTCGTATTAAAATCTGTTTTTACTTTATTGTGCAAAGTATATTTGTAAAGTCTTTATCCGTAGTATATACTTTGAAAAGGGAAAAAAACAATAAATCATTGTATAAATGCTGTAATGTTTAAATAATTTACCACTAAAAACGCATGAAGGTCATGTGACCATCAGGAAGAACACAGCATCTCATTTCTTGTGGTCTCCTGAGTTCGTTCTTCCGAGGTGACCTGGCAAGACCGGTCTTCACAAGAACGCAAGTCTATTCTTTGTGTTCTTGTAATTAAGAAACAGCCAAGGTTTTTTTTTAGGCTAATACTATACAAAAGACAAGGAAATCATGTAATTAAAAACCAAACTAACGTCCTATGCTAATGAGGGAGAGATTGTCACTAGTGGGCGGGGCTTCCTCCTCTATATGACACCTAGACAGGTAGAATATGAGCGTGAGAATAAGTGTTTCTGCAGACTGTTTTTATAAAGTGTTATTATAAAAAATAGAATAATTAGAAGCTGTTTATATTTACAAGCTGTTTCCACACAACTGTGTTTAAACACCTCCTAAAAGTGATTTTTGCATAATAGGTCCTCTTTAAGGTGACCTTAGTGTTAAAATATAACCTGAAACATACTAATTTTTAGCTTGGGTGAAACGATCTCGTCGTCATCCGGCGGGGGTCCGAGCTCCTTCCGTTTTTCTCGTAATATCTTCTCCAGAATGTTGGCATCATTGTAAACCTAGAGTCAAACCAGACAACAGCTATGACAATGCAAGCTCATTTGCATGCTATATGGTATTTCCAGACTTATGATTAACTCACGCGAGAGCCTTCTTCGTTGTAGTGGCGTGCGTTACGAAACATCAGCTTCATGTCCTCCATCATGGAGTCCTCGTTGGGGTACTTGTCCGAGCGGATGTTGTGCTCTATGATCCTCATGTCCATTGGCTCCAGGATGATCTTGTAGTAGTCTGGATAGTCTTTTTTGGAGGGTTTGACCATGAAGAGATCGCAGAGTCTCCGGCCTGTGCCCATCTCTCGAGTCTCTGCCACCGCAGCAAGCAGAGCCTTCATGCGATTCTTCTTTGTGTTCTTCTTATGGCTGCCAGAGGGGAACAACTCTCATGAATTGTGACGGTTTTGGGTTGTAATAAACTCCAAACATTTCCAACTGTTTCCAACACCCCATTATGCTTTACTAGAATTAAGGGAGCAACAATTAGTGCTTTTTTTTTTTTTTAAACTGTGAAGTGAGGTGTCTTTTACTCTTCTATAAGTTCATGCAAATTAAAAGGCAACTTATTAGAATTTTCTGCAGGTTTCACCAAGTCAAATTTAAGACTTTTAAGACCTTTTAAAGATGATTATGAAGCAAATTTCAGACTTAAATAGGGCTAAATGCTAAGGATTTTTTCTAATGGCAAGGTTGGTCCAATAAAAAAAGAAAAACTTGCCTCATCGAAACAATTTTAATTTAGTTAATTCTTAACCACATATTTTAAATGTGTCAAAACAAACTAAATCTAGTTTAATAGTTACAAGTTTAAAAACTTTAATAAACTAAATGTATGCAGAACAGTCCGACTAAAACACAGGAGAACTTTTTTAAACAAAAGTTATTGTAAGAAAGATAATTACACCATATAGGTAAAAAGAGTTAAATATTGAACTTTTATTAAACATTTTATTGACATAAATTATTGGTGATTGGTCAGCCTAATTGGGAAACTTTACATAGACAAAGGAAAATTAAGACCTGCTTAAATTAATTTAACAAACAAAAAACACAAAATTCCAGTAAATTTAAGAACTTTTAAGGCCTAAATTATTATATTATATTAAATTATAATATTATTATTATTGTTTTGTATTTAATACCCTGGATAATTCACATGCATGCCCATTATTATGTACACCATACTATTGCCGGGTTGGACCCCCTTGTGCTTTCAGAACTGCCTTAATCCTTCATGGCACAGATTTACAAGGTACAGGAAATCTAGGGTTTACAGAGACTGGTCGGAAAAAGAGAAAATATCCAGTGAGCAGCAGTTCTGTGGGCCTTGTTGATGCCAGAGGTCAGAGGAGAATTGCTAGACTGCTTCCAGCTGATAGAAAGGCAACAGTAACTCAAATAAGCACTCGTTATAACCGAGGTCTGCAGAAGGGCATCTCTGAATGCACAACAACACGCCCAACCTTGAGGCAGATGGGCTTCAGCAGCAGAAGACCACACCGGGTGCCACTCCTGTCAGCTAAGAACAGGAAACTGAGGCTACAATTCACACAGGCTCACCAAAACTGGACAATAGAAGATTGGCGAAACGTTGCCTGCTCTGATGAGTCTCGATGTCTGCTGCGACATTCGGATGGTCGGGTCAGAATTTGACGTAAACAACATTAAAGCATGGATCCATCCTGCCCTGTATCAATGGTTCAGGCTGGTGGTGGTGGTGTAATGGTGTGGGGGATATTTTCTTGGCACACTTTGGACCCATTAGTACCAATTGAGCTTCGTGTCAACGCCACAGCCTACCTGAGTATTGTTGCTGACCATGTTCATCCCTTTATGATCACAGTGTACTCATCATCTGATGTCTACTTCCAGCAGGATAACACACCATGTCATAAAGCGCGAATCATCTCAGACTGGTTTCTTGAACATGACAATGAGTTCACTGTACTTGAATGGCCTCCACAGTTACCAGTTCTCATTCAAATGAAGCAGCTATGTGGTGTGGTGGAATGGGAGAATTACATCATGAACGTGCAGCTGACAAATCTGTCGCAACTGCGTGATGCTATCATGTCAATATGGAGCAAAATCTCTGAGAAATATTTCCAGTAACTTGTTGAATCCATGCCACGAAGGATTAAGGCAGATCTGAAGGCAAAAGAGGGTCCAACCCGGTACTAGTAAGGTATATCTAATAAAGTGGCCGGTGAGTGTATAAATATGTATGTATAAAAAAAACTAACTAAACTAAGACTTGTCATGGCATCTATTGACCTTATTCTCAAATGCGGAAGTGCGCCTGTTTTCGCGATTGTCTTAGAACTTCCGTTTCAGTCGCCTATGGGAGAAATGACAAGGAATAATAAACGGCAAAAAACGGTCAAACTACTTGCTCTACAAACAAATGTTTGCATGACTATACAGACCAAGTAGAATAATATGATAAGAAAACATCAGTTTGCAACATCAAACAGCGAAACGAGCAGTTTTTAATGTCTAAAAATGAATGGAAGTGAATGAGACCATAAGTCTCGTGCCAAAAAGATTCAAATGGCAGCGCCCGCTCGTCTGCGGAGAATAAGGTCAATATAATGCAGCTCTCTGGTCTGGTCATTTGGAGTGCTTATAGTTTCCTAATGACATAAATGCACCTTTTGCGCTTGGTGCTGCCGCCGTCAGACAGAGTAGACGAGAGCCTACTGTCGCCATCTTCATCATCTCTCCTCGTCAGCTCTTTTCTCTTCATCTGAACACACATACACACAAACAAAGAAAAGACACGATGGCTTGATACGATGTCAAGCATTGATTGAATTTTCAGCCTTTAAATGTCACTTTAAGCTGAATACTAAATATCTAGTCAAATATTTTGTGCTGTCATCAAGGCAAAGATAAAAGAAATCGGTTATTAGTAATGAGTTATTAAAACTATTATGCTTAGAAATGTGTTGAAAACAATTCTTCTTTCCATTAAACAGAAATTAGGGTAAAAATATACAGGGGGGCTAATAATTATGACTTGTATGTAATCATCATTTACTGTTCAGTGAAGAGATACCACGTTCACAATCCTTTATAAGCAGGTATTTATTTTACCTGCAATATGTGCTGCAGCTTCAGCACACGTTTGTAGATTTGAGAACTGGGAACGTTGTAGCGCTTGGCGTTCTCAAACATCCGGTTCAGGTCTGTGTCGATCTGCTCCACACTTTCATACTCATTATTCTTCATCTTACTCCTGGAGAAAAAAACAAGTCAGTCATCATACAGTCAACCCAGGCTTATTCTGAAACGTACCACTATACACATTTCTGGAGAGCACCAAATACGTCCCAGGAGCTACGTTTTTTTTTGCAGTTTTTGTTTTCATGAATCCACCAGAGGCTGATGTGTACCCTTTTTGAGATTTCAAATTTCTCTCGCGCGTACCAATCACCTGCTGTTCTTGCGTAAATTCACCAGAGGTTGCTAAATGACTGACTAACAGATTGACTGGCCCACCCTTCTCCTTCCCTAAACCCAACCGATAGTGTTTTCAAAAGCACCGATTGACCCGTCCACCCACTTTCCTAAACCCAATCGATGGTGTTTTCAAAAGCACAGATTAACTCGCCCACCCACTACCCTAAACCCAACCGATAGTGTTTTCAAAAGCCCAGATTGACCCGCCCACCCACTTCCCTAAACCCAACTGATAGTGTTTTCCAAAGCACCGATTGACCCGAACACCCACTTCCCTAAACCCAACCGATATTGTTTTCAAAACCACCGATTGACCCGCCCACCCACTTCCCTAAACCCAACCGATAGTGTTTTCAAAAGCACCGATTGACCCGCCCACCCACTTCCCTAAACCCAACCAATAGTGCTTTCAAAAGCACCGATTTACCCGACCACCCACTTCCCTAAACCCAACCGATATTGTTTTCAAAACCACCGATTGACCCGCCCACCCACTTCCCTAAACCCAACCGATATTGTTTTCAAAACCACCGATTGACCTAACCACCCACTACCCTAAACCCAACCGATAGTGTTTTCAAAAGCACCGACTGACCCGACCACCCACTTTCCTTAACCCAACCTATAGTATTTTCAAAAGCACCGATTGACCCGCCCACCCACTTCCCTAAACCCAACCAATAGTGTTTTCAAAAGCACCAATTGACCCGCCCACCCACTTCCCTAAACCCAACCAATAGTGCTTTCAAAAGCACAGATTGACCCGCCCACCCACTACCCTAAACCCAACTGATAGTGTTTTCAAAAGCACCGTTTGACCCGACCACCCACTACCCTTAACCCAACCTATAGTGCTTTAAAAAGCACCGATTGACCCGCCCACCCACTTCCCTAAACCCAACCGATATTGTTTTCAAAAGCACTGATTGACCTGCCCACCCACTACCCTAAACCCAACCAATAGTGTTTTCAAAAGCACTGATTGACCTGCCCACCCACTTCCCTAAACACAACCGATAGTGTTTTCAAAAGCTCCAATTGACCTGCCCACTTGGTGTTTCCATCAACTGTTTTTTATGCGCATATCCAAAATAGGTGGATGGAAACAGCGGTCGCGTATAGCCACTTGTGGTTTTGACCGGCCACCTACTGGACATTTAAGGCACTGCTCTATATATTTGGTTAGTTTTACTTTTGGTTTCTCTCAGGGCCCTATCATAGACCCAGCGCAATGCGACGCAACGTAATTGTTGTTTTCTAGTTTCAGCTTGGTGGAAGACTCATTTTGTCGTTTTGCGCCACGCTGTTTAATAGCAAATGCATTTGTGCTCAAATGTGCGCCCATAGGCGTTCTGTTCTAAAAAAAAAAGTGTGTTAAGGCGCATTGCTGGCATGTTGCTATTTTAAGGAACTAAAATAGACTGTTGACCAGCTGAGAGGAGGTCTAAAGCGTTAGTTGTGCGCCTCGCTTAAACATTGCTTAAAACACACAAGATACTCCACTGTGATGTGACTATACCGTATCTGCTGGAGCGAGACTGGATGGCTGATCTGCTGGAAGTAGTCGGGATAGTCTTTCCGGGATGGCAGCTGGAAAAAGGGCTCGGCCAAGAGCTGCCCCTGACTGTTCCTGACACCCCGCACCGCCTCATACATCTGGAAGATCGGGTTACTCACGTCCATGCTGGAGTGGATGCTCTCGGCCTCTGATTCGACCTCATCGTAATGAACAGAGCCTAAGGAAACGTGGATTACACAGTCATTAGTTTACACACACACTGGCCACTTTGTTAGGTACAGTTTCTGAAATATTCAGACACTTAAATACAGTTTAAGCACAAATCCTGGAGCATGAAATCCTCAGTTATTGGTTAATTTATTGGTCATTGTAATCTTCATCCTACAACTGTTTCTATCCACAAAACTTCCTTGTTTATTTTGTAAAACACCATTTCACTAGCATAGACGCAACTAAAACTTTATAAAAAGGCATCCTTTATTTATTTGGTATTATCATGCATGAGATACCGGTCAGTATGGCATCCTCTTCACTCTCGGAGCCATATTGTAAAGCTGTAGTGATGCAGGAGAGTCTGTCTCCATGAGCAAACCTTCTGTTCCTGTTTACAAACACCAAAGAAAACAATAACGTGTAATATTTTACATATTATAGATGTTTATGCTCTTTTAGAAATGAATAGCTTAATAGCATTATTATTAAAATTATGTTGATACAGTGCAGATATTATATTGGCAAAATCCACCGTAAAACAAATAGCAGTTTAATAACTATATTCAAGATATTATATTACATTACATTACAATGTTTTGAATCATATTGTATCGTATTCCATCAAATCGTATCTCATATATATTAAAAATGTTTATGATCTTGTAGAAATTACTAGCTTATGCATATGTATTATTATTACAAGGTGCAGATGTTATATTGGCAAAATCCATTGTAAAACAATTTGCGGTTTAAAAACTCTTATTAAGAGATTATATGACATTACATTGTATTGTATCATATTGCATCGTATCATTTTATTTTATATTATATTTTATTATAATATATTACAGTAAATGGTGGTGACGCAGTGGCGCAGTGGGTAGCACGTTCGCCTCACAGCAAGAAGGTCGCTGGGTTGCTGGTTCAATCCTCGGCTCAGTTGGCGTTTCTGTGTGGAGTTTGCATGTTCTCCCTGCGTTCGCGTGGGTTTCCTCCGGGTACTCCGGTTTCCCCCACAGTCCAAAGACATGCGGTACAGGTGAATTGGGTTGGGTAAATTGTCCGTAGTGAGTGAGTGTGTGTGTGTGTATGTGTGGATGTTTCCCAGAGATGGGTTGCAGCTGGAAGGGCATCCGCTGCGTAAAAACTTGCTGGATAAGTTAGCGGTTCATTCCGCTGTGGCGACCCCGGATTAATAAAGGGACTAAGTCGACAAGAAAATGATACATTAAATGGTGTCATATCATATTGTATTGTACCGTATCCCATCATTTTATTTTAGATTATATTTTAATATTTTATATTATATTACATTACATTGTATCGTATCATATTGTATCGTATCATTTTATATTATATTTATTTTATTATATTACATTACATTGTATCATATCGCATCATTTTATATTATATTTTCTTGCATTAAATTACATTGTATCGTATCATATTGTGCCACATTGTATCGTTTTATATTATATTATAATTTATATATATGTTAAATTACATTGTATAATATCATATTGTGTCGTATCGCATCGTTTTATATTATATTATATTTTATTATATTATGTTACATTACATTGTATAATATCATACTGTATCGCATCGATTTATATTATATTATGTTACATTGCATTACATTAGTTCGTATTATATAGTATTACATTGCATCGCAAATACAGTATATTATAAATGTTTATGGTCTTTCAGAAAGTAACAGCTTATGCATATATATTACTATTAAAATTATGTCGACACAGTGCAGATATTATATAGCCGAAATCCATAGTAAAACAAATTGCAGTTTAATAAATATATTCAAGAAATTATATTACATTACATTGTATTGTATTGTATCGTATCATATTGTATCCTAGCTTATGTTATATTGCTAAACTGTAAAACAAATAATTATTTAAAAACTAAATTTAAAAGATTACATTACATTACACTGTATCATATCATAGTGTATTGTAACGTATCATTTCCTATAATACTGTATCCTATCGTATTGTACTACTTCATATCATTTTGCATCCTATCGTATTGTATCCTATCGTATCACATTGTATCCTATCTTACTGTATCGTATTGTATCCTAATGTATCATATTGTATCCTATCGTATTGTTTCCTATTGTATCAAATACGATCATATCATATTGAATCCTATCCTAACTTATTGTATCCTTCTGTATCGTATCATGTCGTATTGTATCCTATCGTATTGTATTCTATCAGATCGTGTTGTATTCTATTGTATCGTATTGAATCGTGTTGTATCCTATACTATGTATCGTATTATATCATATCGTACTGTATCCTATCATATCGTTTTGTATCCTACCATATCATATCTTACCATATTATATTATATTGTAAATTAAATATATTTGTATATTATTATTATCATAAATAACAGATCTTACTATCACAAAAATGGGTTTTGGTAAAATGTAATCTATCATTTAACTTTCCCCGATCCTGACAACTAATATAATATAATATAATATAATATAATATAATATAATATAATATAATATAATATAATATAATATAATATAATATAATATGATATAATGTAATATAATATAATATAATATAATATAATATAATATAATATATTATAATATAACATAACATAATATAATATAATATTATATAATATAATATAATGTAATATAATATAATATAATATAATATAATATAATATAATATAATATATAATTTAATATAACATAACATAACACAACACAACAAAATATAATATAATATAATATAATATAATATAATATAATATAATATAATATAATATAATGTAATATAATATAATATAATATAATATAATATAATATAATATAATATAATATAATATAATATAATATAATATAATATAATTTAATGTAATATAATATAATATAATATAATATAATATAATGTAATATAATATAATATAATATAATATAATACAATATAATTTAATATAATATAATATATAATTTAATATAACATAACACAACACAACACAACACAACACAACAAAATATAATATAATATAATATAATATAATATAATATAATATAATATAATAAAATATAATATAATAAAATATAATATAATATAATATAATATAATATAATATAATATAATATAATATAATATAATATAATATAATATAATATAATATAATATAATATAAACATGCTTCATAACACTTACCTGATCCTGATGCTGCATTTAATAGGTTCAGAATGTTCGAGCTCCAGTTTTTTCTGCGCAAAGACCTTCTTGATTGTGTTCGCATCCTGGAAATTCATGATTAAATTATACTTATAAGCAGACCACATTTTGCATTATATAAATTACAACTAAGCTTAACTGTGAAAGTCTAATCATTATATAAATCGTATATAGGAATGTCAGTGACACGTTACTTTAAACACTTGTGATCCGGGTTCATTGTAGGTTTTGGCATTTTTGACTAACAAGTCAATGTCTTTAGCCATATGGTTTACACTTTTATAGTAGCACATCTAGGGAAAACAAAACATAAATTTAGTGTAGATCAGTGATACTGTATATAATTATGTAAAATAATGTGATCATAATACCTGTATTCGGTGTGCGATGCTCTTCAGATCGATTGGTTCTTTAATAATAGCATAATAATCTGGATATTGCTGGAAAAGAATGAATATTTATTAAGATATAATATTAATATGTTTGTGTATGTCCATAAATGAAACTGAAAAGCTACCATTTTAGAGGGAAGTCTCTGGAAAAGTTCGCTAATAAGGCGGCCGTGTTCAGTGTAGGTCAACACAGCATCCAGAAGCATCCCAAGAACTTCCTTAAGGCTCGACATAGACTGTAAACGCAAAGCCACATATTAATCACATTTGTGTCCTCATTTGTCTTTGTTTTAAAAACCGTGTACAATGAGGTGTCATTATTTTCCTCACACCAGAAGTGTAACCCATAAATTTGATGTGCAGTGTTTGACTAAGTAGATGTGTATGTGGTCTGACCTCCTCCTCTGTGGCTCCTCCGAGGTTCTCCTGTGGGTCGTCATCATCATCATCTTCATCATAGTCTCCTCGCTGCACAAACTCGTTTTTGGTCCGAATATACAGATCCCACAGTTTACAAGCTGCTCTGTATTCTGGAGTTTCAGGCTGCACAACAACACAAAAAAAGAGGTTTCAGGTTTTATTTTAACTGATATTTATTTATTTTGTAGATATCTAAAAAAGGAACATCACAAATCATACTATAAACAACAATATTTCAATCTCATATCCTCATAGTACAATATTAGATAATTAAGTGGTACAATAATTAAAACAAAACATACATGTAGTTTACAAGCTAACTATGTTTTTCATCCCTTTTGCTCACCAAATTAAATTTATTTTGATTTATCTATTCATTTGATCAAAAATACAGGTATGACAGTGAGGTGGTGATATTTTTTTCTTTAAAAAGACCTGTGATAGCGCTGGTGTCTTTAGTATCACAAAATAATTCATTCATTCATTTTCTTGTCGGCTTAGTCCCTTTATTAATCCGGGGTTGCCACAGAGCAATGAACCGCCAACTTATCCAGCAAGTTTTTACGCAGCAGATGTCCTTCCAGCCGCAACCCATCTCTGGGAAACATCCACACACACTCATTCACACACACACTCATACACTACGAACAATTTAGGCTACCCAATTCACCTGTACCACATGTCTTTGGACTTTGGGGGAAACCGAAGCACCCGGAGGAAACCCACGCGAACGCAGGGAGAACATGCAAACTCCACACAGAAACGCCAACTGAGCCGGGGTTCGAACCACCGACCTTCTTGCTGTGAGGTGACAGCAATACCTACTATGCCACTACGTTGCCAGAAGCACAACCAGCAGCTGCACTAAGCCACTGCTGGGATTTGAACCCAGGATCTCCTGTTTACAAGACAGTCGCTTTGACCAGCTAAGCCACAGCAGCCTACTATAATAATTCAGTTCTCAATTTAAAAATTGGATTTCATGGCCAAGAAACTGTTCTAATTCATTTTCAAATGTAGAAAATCATTTTGGCTACCTAATATGTAGAAATTCACATTTTAAAAAAATTATTCCACATGAACAGATGCATTACACTGTGAGCAAAGACATTTATATTATAACAAATGATTTATATTTAAAATACATGCTGTTACTTTGAATTCCATCCTATCTATATTTTCTCAAACAATCCTAATATATATATGGTGTGTGAAGTGGTGTTAGTGAGGCCAGCAGGGGGCGCCCAACCTGCGGTCTGTGTGGGTCCTAATGCCCCAGTATAGTGACGGGGATGCTATACTGCTCAGTGAGCGCCGTCTTTCGGATGAGACGTTAAACCGAGGTCCCGACTCTCTGTGGTCGTTAAAAAATCCCAGGATGTCCTTCGAAAAAGAGTAGGGGTTTAACCCCGGCATCCTGGCCAAATCTGCCCTCTGTCCATCATGGCCTCCTAACCATCCCCATATTCCAATTGGCTTCATCACTATCTCCTCTCCACCAATCAGCTGGTGTGTGGTGTGCGGTCTGGCGCAAAATGGCTGCCGTCGGGTCATCCAGGTGGATGCTGCACACTGGTGGTGGATGAGGAGATTCCCCCCATTGTGTGTAAAGCGCTTTGAGTGCCCAGAAAAGCGCTATATAAATGTAAGGAATTATTATATATATATATATATATATATATATATATATATATATATATATATATATATATATATATATATATATATTTATTTATATATATATATACACACACACACACACACACAAGTATTTACAACCCCCAATCAGAAGTTTGGACAGTATGGTGCCATCGACTTCTCTGGGCTCGGATGCGGACCATCACACAGAGGGAACATGTACTGCAGTCAATAAATTAGTATTTCAGGTATTTTTGGAAGAAATGGACACCGTGTGCTCCTGACAAAACTACATCGAGAATTTGGAGCACAATATGCTGCCTTCTTTTCCAGGGACGCCCATGCAAATTTTAACAAGACAATGCAAAAACACATTCTGCACACATTACAAAGTCCTGGCTGTGGAGAAGGAGGATACAGGTACTTGAATGGCCCGCCTGCAGTACCGACCTGTCTCCAACAGAGAATCTGTAGCGCATTTAGAAGCGCAAAATGCAACAACCAAGACCCTGAACTGTTGTTTGCAGAAAGAGTGGAAAAAAAATACACCTGAAACACTTCTGCACTTTCTGTCTTCAATCCCTAAATGCTTTAAGTGTTGTGAAAAGGAATGGCAACGTTTTTAAGTGATAAATGCTTCACTGCTCCAACTTGTTTTAAATGTGTTGCAAGAATCAAAATTGGAATATGTGTTTGTTATCATGAGGAGCACATAAAATAATGTTTGTTGTATTGTCTGTAATGAAATACAAGTCAAAGTTAATTTAGAAATCACAACTTTCTTTTTTTTATTTGCGTTTTCCATACTGTCCCAAACTTTTCTACCTTTGACTGCAACTTTGACAAACAAAGCAAAAAAAAACAGTAACAGTGTTACCGAATTAGCCTTGGCGAGCATAAAGAGACTTGTAATAACTCCAAACCTTTGAATGGTAGTGTGAGGTAGTGATATTTACTTTGTAGTATGTCTTGGCATTACTGAATAAGAGCTGAAAGTCGCTTGTGAGCTGCTCAACATCGTCATACTCCTCCATCTTCAGCTTCTGCTGGATCTTCATCATATCAATGGGCTGTGACACCACGTCATAGTAATCTGGCTGATTCCTGTGGGGAGAAAATTAGTAAATTTGTAATAAATTTGAATCCTTTAATATTTCACATTTAAACATATTCGTGTGCTATGTATGTTTTCCGAAACAGCCTGGAGTGACTGCTAAAGAGTAATGCTGTGTATATTATAAGAATATTGTTTTTTGTTTTTGACCTTGGTAGATTTGAACCTATTGTATAACATTCACAACAAAATTAGGAGTCTTGTAAATAGAAGATTATGGGCTAATCTGCATACACTGAAAAGAAAGTGATTAATTGGATTTACTACATTTCTTTAAGGTAAATGGTTGCAAACTAATTATATAGGCTAAATTTAAATAAACACAGTGGGCCCTATCATACACTC
The DNA here is from genome assembly GCF_052040795.2 of Danio rerio. Lineage (NCBI taxonomy): Eukaryota > Metazoa > Chordata > Actinopteri > Cypriniformes > Danionidae > Danio > Danio rerio. The sequence goes on from NC_141031.1 coordinate 4,044,996, forward strand.
GGCGCAATAAGGTGCAAGGTGTGTAGGGCCTGATTCCTTGATATTTTCATAGGAGTGCAGGTTTATTTTCACATTTTGAACCACGTTGTTTAAATAATCAGTTGCTTTTTGAGGGATTTTTTCGGTTTATTTATGACAATTTGCATTTGTATAATGTTATTATTATTAGCAGTATTATTTATTATATGCATATTTATATAAGTTTCAATAAAAACTGTTTAAATTTGTACACTTGTCGGGTTTTGGAGACCATTTAGAGCATTAGAACAGGACGTGTGTTTGGATATGACTCAGTTTTTTGACCACAGTTGATTATTATTGTTCATTTATTCGTTTGCTGGAAATTAGAACTGAATTTAGAAATAGTTTTGATCCAATCTTTGCGCTTAACAAGCTAAATTAAATATGTTGGCTAACGGATGTCTTCAGTGGAGTAAGTTTCCACTGTTTCCTTACTCCACCAAAGTAAAGGAGTAAAGTAAAGAGTAAAAGTAAAGAGAAAGTAAAGAGGCCGAATAGAGAAGGCTTGTTCTTTATCCTCGCGCTGCAGATGCTCTGCTTAACTGTTTTCTCGCTGGTAAAGTGTTCAGTTTTTCCACTTACAAAGTCCGCCATGTAGATAGCAAATGCGCCATGGCGCAACGCAACTGACTCTTAAAGAGAATGGGAGATGAGACTTTGATTGGTTGAATGCACATGCTCAAAACACACCCAGAACTCATTAAGAGAATAAGCTCAACCCTGTTAGACCATGCGCCAGTGTGCAGAGCTAATTTTTCCATCCTTAAAATAGCAAAAGGGGATTCAGACATGCCCTTAATGCATTTGAGCCCTGCGGTTTACACTTTGTGCTTAGATCGTTAAAATAGAGCCCAAGTTGAACATTACTAATTGAATTTGTTTGTTTAAATTAATCCCCTATAAATTGTTTGCAACCATATACCTTAAAAAATGTAGTAAATCCAATGAATCATTTGTTTTTCAGTGTAACTGGTTATATTTATAACGCGTGACTGACCTTCTCTTTGGTGCTCTGATGAAGAGTTCACACAGCATCCGGCCCTGGTCATCCTTATAGTCTCTGATAGTGTTGTACAACTCATGACACACCGCAATCTGCAGGAAAAGACGTACAGCGGCACACAAGAACACTCAACACTGTTGCATCTTCCTACATATGATGTGGAGTGATCTGTGAGAACAATTAAAATTATACATACAGTTGAAGTATTAAGAAATTATAAGAAATTATTAGCCCCCCTGTATATTTTTCCCAATTTCTGTTTAACAGAGAGCAGATTTTTTTCAGCACATTTCTAAACACAATAGTTTTAATAACTCATTTCTTATAACTGATTTATTTTATCTTTGTAATAATAATAATTCTTTACATTTATATAGCGCTTTTCTGGGCACTCAAAGCGCTTTACACAGTGGGGGGAATCTCCTCATCCACCACCAGTGAGCAGCATCCACCTGGATGACGTGACGGCAGCCATTTTGTGCCAGACCGCACACCACACACCAGCTGATTGGTGGAGAGGAGATAGTGATAAAGCCAATTATAATATGGGGAGGGTTAGGAGGCCATGATGGACTGAGGCCAGTGGGCAGATTTGGCCAGGATGACGGGGTTAAACCCCTACTCTTTTTCGAAGGACATCTTGGGATTTTTAACGACCACAGAGAGTCAGGACCTTGGTTTAACATCTCATCCGAAAGACGGTGCTCACTGAGCAGTATAGAATCCCTGTCACTATACTGGGGCATTAGGACCCACACAGATCACAGGTTGAGTGCCCCCTGCTGGCCCCACTAACACCACTTCCGGCAGCAACCTAGCTTTCCCATGTGGTCTCCCATCCAGGTACTGACCAGGCACAGCCCTGCTTAGCTTCAGAGGGCGACCATGTGAGAGTTGCAGAGAGCTAGCTGCTGGCATCTTTGCCATGATGACAGTAAATAATACTTGACTAGATATTTTTTAAAGATACTAGTATTCAGCCTAAAGTGACATTAAAGACTTTACTAGGCTTTAGCCAGAACAATACTTGTATATCAATATATCAAACAAATATATTGCTTAAGACAGGAGTGCCCAAGCTCGGTCCTAAAGGGCCGGTGTCCTTGAGAGTTTAGTTTCAACATTAATCAAACACACCTCAACAAGCTAATCAGGCTCTTCTTATGTATACTAGAAACATCTTGGCAGGTGTGTTGAATCAAGTTGGAGTTAAACTCTGTAGGACACCAGCATTCCAGGACCGAGTTTGGGCACCCCTGGATTAAGAGGACCAATAATATTGAAAAATTGTGATAGCGAAAACAGTGAAAAGTTTCTTGCTCTGTTAAACATCATATAGGAAATATTTGAAATAAATATTTTACATTTTTATTTTATTTTTAAATATTTTATTTATTTTTTTAATTTCTATTTATAGAACATGATCTTTACTTAATATTAAATTCATAATTTTCAACATTAAATAAAAATTTATCATTTGGAGTCATACAATGTATTTTTAGCTAGTGATATTTTGTTCAGTTTTATCTTGTTCTGTGTGCTCTGTGTGAATGTACTCTTCTATTCCAGTAAACAGATGTGTCTCTTAAAAATTAGGAAGAGTCCATTATGATGGACTAAACTCACAGGGTCAACGGTGGGAATGTTTGCAATTCTTCTTCTCTTCCGACTGGTTGAAGATATGGATGTGGATTGGCTGTCCTCAAAATCTCCTCCACTCACACTGCTGGACGGAGAAGTGGCTCTCCGGCGCTTTGAGCCCATCATAAGAGCCTTTACATTAAAAAAAAATAACATAATAAATTGTTAGTGTTCAGGAAAACCAAAGAGCTTAAAATGACCAATAGGCGACACTCAATAGAACGTTCCATTGCAACAGCAGCGCCCCGCAACAGCCCTGGATTACGCCATTTTGGAGTGAAAGTGATCGGCCGTCCATTGCATCTCATTACTGCCGCAATGGCAAGCAGCTGCTTTGTTTTTTACTTATTTATTTAAAAAGCGCATTAAAGCCAAGATTCAACCTGAAAGACCACAATACAACACTTACTATCACAATCATCAGCACTTTTAATAGTTTATTTAACACACTTATTATATGCTGTTGTTCTATTGGAGTTTTCATTCCAAAATGGCCGCCACGCCATCTAGTGGCTGTTTCCCAAATTACACTAGAGTGTCGCCTCTTGGTGATTCTATGCTCTTTGGTAAAACTGAAGCTAATTTTAAGAGCAAAGAGTTTATTCAATAAATATTTGATTTATCTATCAAGTACTAACAGAATTAGTGACAATGCTGCTCATTTACATTTACTGAGGTAACCCATAATTCCAGCATAAGTAAGTAGGTAATGTATATCTATATAGCACATTTATTGCGTATGGCCATACAACCAAAGCACTTCACAATCATGAGGGGGGGTCTCTCCTCACCACCACTAGTGTGCAGCATCCACTTGGATGGCAGCCACAGGATAATGGCGCCAGTGCGCTCACCACACACCAGCTATAGGTGGAGTAGAGAGAGTGATAGAGCCAATTCGGTGGATGGGGATGATTGGGAGGCCATGATGGGTCAATGGAGGGAATTTGGCCAGTACACTGGGGTTACACCCCTATGAGAAGTGCCAAAAGATGTTTAATGACCACAGAGAGTCAGAACATCAGTTTAATCTGATCTGAAAAATGGCGCTCACTGACAGTATAGTACAACAATATCATAAATCACATATTGTCCCAGAAACAAGCAGCCCTACTTTAAAGTAATCATTAATTACAACAGACAATAATAACAGGTTATAACCACAGTAGCAATAAAAATGTAGTCAAACATATTTGAATAAATATTAAAATATATTGACTCGACAAGCCAATATATAAGCTCTATGATAAAAAAGATAGAAGCTTAGCTGTTTACTGCTTTAACCACTGCTATATACAAACTATATGTCATACATATGCTAAATCATATATCATTCAGTTCGCCACAAGTGGGGTTACGATTATGAAGTTAACAATAAATTGAGCCATTCTTCTTGCAGAATAGTGGCCAGGAAAACATTTCCTCCAAAACACCCCAAAGTGGCTCAATAATATTTGGTTCTGGTGACTGTGCAAGCCATGGAAGATGTTCGACTTTATTTTCATGTTCATCAAATCACTCTGCAGGGTTCAACGCTAAGGATTTTTTCTACTGGCCCGATTGGACCAGAGGTTCAGATTTTTACTTGCCCTGCCAAAATTTTCACTGGCCCCATAAAAGAAATAAAAAAGTTAGCCACATATATTAAATAATGTTTCACGAAATAATGTCAGGCGGTTCATTCCACTTTGGCGACCCCAGATTAATAAAGGGACAAAACCGAAAAGAAAATGAATGAATGAAAATATTGTCAGTAGTTGTAGAATTTAAATATTTGAAAAATATTTAGCAGTAAAATATAGCAGTATGGAAAACGTGCACGTATTTTATTGCAAAACAAAAGGTGGCTGACTTACAAGTGACGGCAAACTAAGCAAAACATCACCTTCATTTTTTTCGTCATGCTGTACCTATTTAAATGTTTCCACAAAGTTAGAAACAGACATTTCCATTAGCCTCATAATTTAATGTCATGGTCATGTTGCCGTCTATTAAAATTTAGAGACAAGGCAGCACTGCCCCGATCTGGCCTGTAACAATTCTGTCCACTGTCCCGAGCATCTCTCACACTGGCCCCGGGCCATCAGGCAGTCCTTATTGTTGAGCCCTGCTCTGTCACCAGTCTTGCAGTGTGTATTGGTGCATTATCATCCTAATACATCGCACCGCCTTCAGGATACCATATTTGAACCATTGGCTGCACATGGTCCTCCAGAATGGTTCAGTAGTCATTCGTTGTAATCCGTCTAGCACATGTATTAGGACTAGGGAATGCTGTGGTTTTGTAGCCAAAACCATCACTAATCCACCCCCATGCTTCACTCTGTGCATAAAGCAGTCTGGGTGGTACCCTTATTTGGGGCTTCTCCACACCATAACTCTCCCAGATGTGGGAAAGACCAATACATGTTTCACATTATCCACAGCCCAAGATTTAGCCAGGAAACCTCCAACACTAAATTGGCCAGTATTTCAGTTTCAATGTACAACCCCTGTATATTTCTTCTTATTAATATGTTCATATTTTAGTCTTATATATTAACACTTTTCTTATAATTACTATATTGTTCTTGTGACAGTGCTACCACTGAGCCACCGTGTCGCCCCCTTTCAGGAAACAACCCTTTCATATTTTACAGTACGTCATTATGCTTCTGAAGGGAATATATTTGGAATGTTTAACTACTTTTACTATAGAAAATACCAGAATAAATCAATTTTAAAAAGGATGACACTATTAATAAAACTGTTAATGGTACAAATATACGGCACTCTGATATTATTCAACTGTAAATAAGGTTAGGAAAGCTTCCAATATTAACCAAAAAGATTGTATTTACTAATAAATATTGCACACTATTCACATTAATAGTTACAACTACTCATTAATGAAAATTGCTTGCAGCTTTTGTAAACTATTTTCAAATCCCAGTATTAATACATCTAATTCAACATAACATAATCAATAGGGTATTACTGGTGCTGCAGTATCCTAATCATGTTGGGCTAAAGCTTAAGTATAGTAATGCTCCTTAATACCAGCTTACTAACAGAATTAATGCCAAATGATAACTCTAGACATTCACATCACATTTAAAAGAAGATATGAACAATTTTAATAACAATGTACAGAGATAAAACCTCCAAATAAGCTAGCAATGTCAATAAACTATGCTTCTGCACAACCTGGTTATAATTATACATTAATTACACAATGTGGAGATACGAGACAATGCCTGAAACTGATAAGAAGCCTATATTATCTGATAATCAATGCTGAGCCACTTCAGCGGTGTTTGCGGAGCTCATTGTATTTGCATTATGATGATGATGATGATGGTTATTATTATGATTATGACGATAATGAAGGTGGCAGCGTTATGAGTCTGCAGACACAAGCTGGGTGACATGCATCAGCACAGGCGGATAAAAACAAAGACACACTCTCTTACACACACACACACACGCACACACACATATACATTTGGGCCATGCAACACTGCGTGATGATGCTCGCGCTTTATTACAGCACGAAGAGCAGACATGGCAGACAGTACACACGCCTTCTTACCGTCCGTGTCTGATCAGCTGTCTCTGAGAGCTGTCTGAGGGCTGACACACATTCAACACGGAGGTTGATTGATTTATTAAGAAACCGAGAGGAAAAAAAATTAACCCTTCGCGGCGCGACGAGCGGAAGCGGAAGTGAGGAGTTGAGACACGTGCTGCTGTTCTGTGAGCGCGTGCTGGAGCTGCGGCAGACATGAAGAGACCGAGTGAGTGTTTAATTCTGAAACAAATCTATATTTATACATTTAAAACGTGGATATACGATGTAAATCATTATGTGGGGCAATTTTGCTTGTTGTAATGATGTGAAAACACTGTTAAATGAGGTAAAGTGTGCTGACGGAACTCGCACGTGTCTGTTTTGTAGAGTTGAAGAAGGCGAGCAAGCGCTTATCATGCGCTAAACGCTACAAAATACAAAAGAAGGTAAGATATATCAAGTGTTCCTTCACATTATATAGGTTAAACTGGACTTTTGTACTGGCCCGGTTGTTGTCAGCCAACTAGAGTTCGATATCCCAAATAAAAAAGTACCATGCTTTACCATGGTGTGTCTGGGAGGTTTATGTAAATAACTTCTGTTACGTTAAAATAATGTATTCATGCTATTATGTAGCATTTTGAAAGTGTCACGAATTGTTTATTAAGAAATATTTTCTGTATCTACTTTATTATTTTCTTATTTCTATCGGTTAGTTTTTTATTTTAAGAATAACTTCTGTTAATACAAAATATTTGTGATATTGATAGTTGCTTAAAGTGATTTTATATATATATATATATATATATATATATATATATATATATATATATATATATATATATATAAAATTACTTTAAGCAACTATCAATATCATATATATATATATATATATATATATATATATATATATATATATATATATATATATATATATATATATATATAATCACTTTAAGCAACTATCAATATCATATATATATATATATATATATATATATATATATGTATATATATATATACATATATATATATATATATATATATATATATATACATATAATCACTTTAAGCAACTATCAATATCATATATATATTAGTGCTGCACAATATATCGTTTGAGCATTGACGTTACAATATGTGAATCTGCAATAGTCTCCTCGTAGGATCTCTATTATTATATTGGGATTATGTAGTTTAGGATTATTTTTATTATATTGGGATTATATAGTCACAGTTAAAAATACATGATATTTGTTGAGTTACAGCAGTGTTTAACTGTAATGGAGCAAAAGCTTATCATTTGCAGATTTTTATCCCATGAGAGAGTTTAAAGCATTCAGACATGAGCAATGTTACCATTTGTAACTTTAATAGAGAAAATTAACTATTTAAACAGTTAAGTTTTTGCAGTGTTATTTTATTAGATTTTTTTTTTAATTTCTGTACCTGAGAATGATTTGAATAGCCTGAAAACAAGGAAGCATTGTTTAACTTTTCTGTTTGCTTTATTGCATTTAGATATAGAGGTATTCAAGTCATCTGAAAAAATTTTATGTATATTGCAATAAATATTGCAAAAATACAAAATAACACAGTCACATTTTTTCAATATTGTGCAGCCCTAATATATGTATATATACATATATATATATATATATATATATATATATATATATATATATATATATATATATATATATATATATATATATATAAAATGGTTGGGATGATGTCATGATAGATGATGTCATCGCCGATGGCTGACAAACTTCACGATGCTGAGCCGGCATCGCAATCCATCGCCCCACATTTATATTGATGTATATCTTATTATTTGCATGTCCTCTTAATAGCAATAACCGTCTTTTCATCAGCTGTGTTAAATGTCACAAATAGCTGAGGAATAAATGAAAGATACATTTACAGTGGATTTCAAAACAGTGAAAATGTATGCACTCGCACTAATGCTTCCAAATATGTTTTTAGGTCGCATAGATAAAATTTCGGGGGCATATGCAGCTAAAACCATCAAGCCCTATCATCTTTACTTGTTATTATTTCCTCATAATGATAATAAAATAAGGAAGTCATCATTAATCACAATACAAATTACAGTGAACTCCAAACAAACTCTCGTCTCTTCCACCAGCTGTGGGAAAAGCCATTATAACGACGACACAGATCAATGTGTCTATTCATGCCAGAGTCCCGAGAAAAAAAAGTAATTGACGTGGTAATTTGTGTGTAACTTTATTTATGGTTTGGCTAGCCTATGGGTAAAGCAAAGACCATGTGTGTCAGGTAGTGAAAATGGTAGGCTACAATTAATTAATTCATTATGAATGAATTGATTATTAACAACCACCTAGGACGATGATGCCATTGTCCATCGCGATGTTTCACATTAGACCTTGTACAATGCCAAATAGGTCAACATCGCCCAACCCTAATATATACACCCTTAATTGTTGAATACGTCCGTAAACATTTTCAGTTTTTCTTTTTTCGGAATGATTCAGTAATTGCAATTCAGATTTTATCTTCACAATAAACTCTTGTAACTTGTTTTGTTGTCTCTTTCCCACTATTCCAGGTTCGGGAGCACAATCGTAAATTAAAGAAAGCCGCAAAGAAGCAAGGCATAAGTCGAAAGGCCAAAAAAGATATTGGAGTCCCAAACAGTGCGCCTTTTAAAGAGGAAGTGCTTCGAGAAGCTGAGCAGAGAAAACAGGAGGTATAATTATTCTAACGCCACTTTAATATATGACTGTCATGGCTGTTCACTACAAAAACAACGGGGACATTTTGGTTTTGATGCTCTTGTCTGTTATTTTACACTCAACTCATTTGTGTCTTGCTCTTAAAGCTTGAAACTCTGAAAGAGCAAAACAAGATCGTGAAGCAGCAAGAAAAGGCTGCCAAGAGGAAAAAGGAGAAAGATGCAGCCAGTTCAGTAAAAGAGCCTGCAGCCAAGAAAGCTAAAAAGGTAAGAAAAGTGGAGGAGTTCTGGATGTAACTTGCTGACACTAGCTGATATTATTGTTCATTTGCAGGCAGCGAAAATCAAAGAAGCAAGAGCAGCGATAGTTAAAGTAAAGAGCGCTAAAACATTCAAATGTCAAGAACTCAACAAGGTATATCAATATGCGATAACGCTTTCATATTGGGAATAATATATCTCTGTATGTGTTTGATACTCTCTCTCTACCGTTATTCACAAGTGTGATCTTTGCATTGGATTTGATTGCCGTGCAGGTGATTGAGGCGTCTGATGTGATCGTGGAGGTTTTGGATGCCAGAGATCCTCTGGGTTGCCGCTGTCCTCAACTGGAGGAAATTGTCCTGAAACACGAGGGAAAGAAGAAACTCTTGTTCATATTGAACAAAATAGGTAACATCTGAAAAGCTTTTAAAAAGGTCCTATTATGCCCCTTTTTACAAGATGTAAATTAAGTCTCTGATGTCCCAAGAGTGATTATATAGAGTTTCAGCTCAAAATACCACACAAGGTTTTATAACTCTTTAAAACTTTCTCTTTTAGGCTCTGATCCTAATTGTGCCATTTTGGTGACTGTTGCTTTAAATTTAAATGAGATTGTGCTTTTATTAAGAGAGGAGGCGGGGCTATAAATGTGTCAGCATAGTGGCAGATTCAAAAACAGAAGGGCCTTCCCCCTCTGACATGTACAAAAGGACAATGTCAATCAAAGTGTTTCTGCAGACTGCTTTATCAAGAGTGATTGTAAAAATAAAATTAATACATTTTTACCATTAGAGGCTGACTATATTCACACTGTTGAATGATTAAAAGTGATTTTGTATAATGGGTCCTCAAGTTATGAAAATGGAGACTGGTTTAATAAAGTCTCTTATTACTTTCTAGATCTTGTTCCTAAAGATAACCTAGAGAAGTGGCTCCACTATCTTGAAGCAGAGTGTCCAACTTTTCTGTTCAAATCATCGATGCAACTAAAGGACAGAACAGTGGTAAGTACATGTTGGTGATGCACTGATCTTACCCTTTTATGGAGGATTCCTTTTTTTTGTTTTTACATGCAATTTGGACAATTACTAATGGTCCAAATACTAATTTCCATTTTATATTCAGGTTTTTGCAAAAATTTTTCATTTTAAATTAATTTGTCTACATCAAGGTAGCGTTCAGAAAAAACAAAACAAAGACGAAAAAACTCAACACAAAGGAACAAACACCTCACTGCCAGCTAACGTTTCAGAAGTGTTTTTTAATTAATTCAGAAGTGTTTTATTTTGAATAAATGATGATGTAAATATTAAGGCATATTTATTTATAAATTGATACATATTTTTTACACTTAACTAGATCACTTGCAAGTACCTTTAAAACAGTACTAAAATATTAATATATTGCTTCTACAAAAAAGTCTTGTTTGCTTTCTGAAAGAAAAAAATCATTTTATTTATACACAAAACTACTACAGTTAACACTGCAGACATGTTATTGATGCTGATTTCTATAACAATATAATCCCAATGGGGAAATATTCTACTGCATTTTACTTAATTTCAGTTTCTAAAAGTTTATAATTTACAGCAAGGAAAAAAACAAGTAGTCAACTCGAGTAGAAGGCAATTTCAGACGCAACCTATGATCATCTTAGGATGACTCAATGCATTCCAAAAAGAAGCCTTTTTTATTTTATTTACCCCGACACCCTTTATCTCTTCAAAGCTGTCACTTGAAAGGATAAAGCCTGGTTTATATTTCTGTGATAAGTGATCGGTGTGACCCATGGCGCATGTCTTGCGCGTTGTTGTGCATTTCGCCCTGTTTCTGTTGTTGTGCAATAACACTTCTGAAACGTTAGCTGGCAGTAAGGTGTTCATGTTCCTCTGTGTTGAGTTTCTTCGCTGGTGTATTGTTTTTTCAGAACTCTACCTTAATGAAGAAGTTGCCCAAATTCAATCATTTAGAGGCGGGAACCAGGGGACGTGCAACAACTTTAATCAATGTAAACGCAAAACAAAACTTTCCATTTGGAGGCTCCTTTCCAGGACTCGACACTTGTAAACACTTGCTCCAACAGGTTCATGAGGCTCTCGGCCCCGCCCACTCTCATCATCGCTACCAGGCTGACCAATCACAGTGCTTGCTCTACTCATCGTTGCGACCTGTAGTTTCACTTTTTAGAGGTGTGTGTGTCAGCGAGGGCTATCTGACCACATGCAGGCTGCACCGGAGCATACGCGTCCGCTTGACTTTGAAGTATAAATCAGCCTTAAACCCTTTGAAGAAATTGGGCCAAAGGGATGAGCCGTTCCGAATAGGATGCGGCAAGGATAGTTTTTTGTTTCTCATTATAATGAGAAAAATAGTAATAAATAGTTGCAATATGGCATTTCCCTATCATAGAGGGTTAATAAACTTTAGTATGCAGAAATCTGAATTGCAAATTTGACCATCTCATACTCTGCAACAGCAACAGAAGAGGCAGCAGCGAGGAACTAACGCAGTTCTGGATCACAGCCGAGCAGCTTCCTGTTTTGGAAAAGACTTTCTCCTACAGACACTTAATGACTTGGCGAACAAGAAAGAGGGCGAAACCATGCTAAAAGTTGGCGTCGTCGGTAAGATTTCATGTTTTTTTTTTTAGACTTGTGCACAAATCTTTATATTGAAGCATTATCTTTGTTCAGGTTTTCCTAACGTTGGAAAGAGCAGTATCATCAACAGTATGAAAGAAATGCGAGCGTGCAATGCTGGCGTACAGAAAGGATTGACCAGGTACTGCTTCACTGTTTGTGTTTATTATTACTAAACGTGAATTTTGAAGCATGATGAACTGTATTGAACTGAACACAACATGACGTCTACATTCAATCCAACACTGAGCTTCATATCCCACAGTGCATTTCTGCTGCAGAGCTTTGAGCTTGGCCCCTTAATAACATTGCTCGACTCTGTGCAGGTGTATGCAGGAAGTGCATATTACCAAGAAAGTGAAGATGATTGACAGTCCCGGGATTTTGGCGGCCCTCAGTAACCCTGGAAGTGCGATGGCCCTCAGGAGCCTGCAGGTGGAGGAGAAAGAGGAGAGTCCGCAGGAAGCCGTCAGGAATCTACTCAAACAGTGCAATCAGCAGCATGTAAGAAACACAAAGAGATTTAGACCATGTCTGTTAGCTTTGAAGACCAAAAAGCATACTTTGCAGGGCTGGTGAAATTCCAAAATGCCCGGCTGCCTTTTAAAATAAATTTCAAGTGGCCTTAATAGGATAATTCCTTAGTATTTACTAAGGAATAAATGGCATATTTTTTATTATTTTTTAAAATTATATTTAATTATTTATTTGTTTATTTTATTTTCAAAATGTTTTATTTCAATTATTTTATTCAGTTTTTATTTTATTGTTTATTTTAATTATTTATTTTAATTTATTAATTTTAGTTTTAATTAAATTTATTTTATAAATTTGTTTAATTTGTTTTTTATTTAAATTTATATTTCATTTATTTATTTTAATTGATTAATTTTATAAATTTTATTTTTTTTATTAAATTTGTTTTAATTACATATTTTATTTATTTAATTTTATTTATTTGTTTTACTTATTTGTTTATTTGATTTAATTATTTGTTTATTTAATTTATTTTTAAATTGTTTGTTGTTTATTTTTTTATTTTTTCAATTATTTGTTTAGGTATTTATTTCATTTATTTTAGTTAATTTGTTTTTAGATAGTTTTTATTTTTTATTTATTTTAATTTATTTGTTTATTTTATTTAATTATTTGTTTTGATTTACTTATTTTATTTAATTAATTATTTGTTATGTAATTTATTTAATTATTTGTTTAATAATTAATATTGTTATTATTTTTTTTATTTTTTATTAATTTGGTACCAAAGCACCAGTTCTGTTGACACCAGTTAGTGCAAACACAAATTCTACTTAACTGTATTCTTTATCTTTTACAGTAATACAATGTCCATGTTTCTCTTCTAGATAATGCTACAGTATAATGTCCCAGACTACAGAAGCTCCTTAGAGTTTTTGACCACCTTTGCCATGAAGCGCGGGCTCCTGCAAAAAGGTGGCGTTGCAGACACTGAGCTGGCAGCCACAACATTCCTCAACGACTGGACAGGGTGAGTTTCAGATCATCTGTTTATCACATATGAAGTACTTTAGCCTCAAAACCTAAGTGCTGTGATGTTTTTAGGGCTAAGCTGAGTTACTACAGCAGAGTTCCAGAGCGACAGGGTCTTCCCTCTTACCTGTCCGACGCCATCGTGACTGAACTGCAGTCAGATGTGGATATGGATGCTGTGAAGAAGGGGAACGAGAATGTAAAGAGAAGTACGTCTCATGTTTAAATGCTTTGATCCTCTAGTAATAACCATTGAATAAATTCCACATGATTAGAGCTGCACGATACTGGAAAAATACGCAATGTTGTGTTTAAGTATTAATAACGATGCAACATTTCCATAGAAAAATGCTTTTTTTATTAGCTGTTTTAGTCTTTCATTTATGCAATTATTTAAAATAAACAGATAAAATATTTTTCATATCTAATTTGATCAAATTCAGATTAAAAACTGTGTTATGGTGCAAACATTTAGTTTTTAAAATCTTATGAATGAGTGAAAACCTTAGCAGATATTCTGACTCTGATTGGCTGTTGGCATTTTACTCTCTCCGACTCCCGCCACTTTTGGGTCATAATTCAGCTTTGGGCCACTCCAACCAAAAGCTGAACAGGAACCACTGGGGAGGCAGGGATAAGGATAGTAAAGGCCCCATTGGTCAAATTTAGATAAGCAACCAATGCATAAATTAAATGTCTTTTATCACACAATGTCTGTGATGTGTACACTAACTGGCCACTTTATTAGGTACACCTTACTAGTACCAAGTTGGACACCCTATTGCCTTCAGAATTGAACAGATTCAACGGTACTGGAAATATTCCTCAGACCTAATAACGTGGCTGGTGAGTGTATATTGCAAATATTATTATCGCGAGAACGATGATTTTAGGGTATATTGTGCAGCCCTATTCCAGACATTGAAAGTCATGGGATTTATATATATTTTGTCCAAGTCTTTTTGTTAGTCACTTTTTAAATTTTAATATCTCATTTTTTGTAGTTTTACACTCATTGTTATGGTTAATATATTTCTCAGCTCCATTTTATTCTTATCATGCTCTTAAACTAGCATTCTTAGAGGTCAAATGCAGTAACCAAGCTGTGCCTGTTAAAGCCTGCTTCACTACATCCTGTGAACTCACAATTTTAAAAAAAGTAGCTTCCAGTTCATGTGGACTTTGTATATTAAGTTTTGTCTTTAAATGGCAACCCTGAATTTGGAAATATGTCTCGATGCTTTATTAGGTGAAAACTAATGTAAATGTACCTGTCTTCAGGTGTTCGCTTTCCAAACCTCGCGAGCTGCATAAGCTTTGACTCCAGTGGTCCCACTGCTGGAGTGCTGGATGTCAGTGAGCTGCCTAAAGAGACCTTAACAAAGACCGCAACAACAACAACAGATGCAGAAGAAGAGAAGATTGAGACGACAACCAACACAGATCAGGTACTTCAAATGAGACAAAAGCAAATAATAATGATGATGATTACCTCTGAATCGTTTCTGTCTAAGAGAAATGATGAGTTTGGTGATCACATAATTCCTTGATGACCATCTAATCCAACTCTGACCTCTCTCACACACATGCAATTACATCTGATATTCACAAATAATATCTTAGATAAGTTTACTTGTGCACAGAATGCATATTGAAGAAACGTCTTTGGTTCGGTAAAGTTTTCTTTTGCCTCATTGATGCGTTGAGTTTGTCATCTACTCTGGATTAAGGCAACATCAAAGATTATTTGAACCTCATGGATAAGGAGACGGATAGACTAACATGTGTAGGTTCTGATTAACTTGGTGTTTTTGGAAAGTAGGGCTGGAATTATCAATCAACTCGTATGTGTAGTTTACATCGATTTAGTTTGAATGAAAATCTGTTTCAAGTACTTGACAGAAACGACCATAAGTGATGAACTGATGACCTTCACGGCCAATGACTGTTTTCTGTGAAGCTTTGACATTTAAATTAAACGATGTTGTCAGATTTTTCATTCTGTTCCAAATTAAACTGCATTATTTGTCCCTTTTTTGTGTTTGAGTCAACAGTAATAATAAAACAGAGCATCCCAGCACAGCACTTCAGTACTCAGAATGCATTAAATGATGGTTGAATATTGATCGACACACTTTTTGTTTTTAAGCCTGAGGCCGAAAGCCATATTTCATCAACCGTGGAACCGATTCAGGAACCAACAGAAAAGAGAAAAGGTATGTTGTTAATTACAGCTCAGTCTTGCCTCTTTATGGTCTTCTGTCATTCCATGCTTCGTCTCAGAGTTTGTATGCATTGGATACTGTTTACCATGGTGCACTGAGATTTACAACTAATTTTAAATCCCTTAATCATCATTGTGTTGTATACTAGGGTAGGCTGGTCTGCTTTGATTATTTGTAGGCTCAAGCATTGGCATATTTTTCTTTACAAATCTATACTGGGTTTAATCCCATCATATCTCCAGAATTACATTTGTAAAAAAAAAAAAATATCTGTCCTTATCTATGGCCTTTGGCCTTTGGTCACAGGATATTTATTCACTGTCTGTTCCTAAAGTGCATACTAGGATGGGATGAAGGCTTTAAAACAGGGGTGCTCAATCCTGTTCCTGGAGATCTACCTTCCTGCAGATTTCAGTTGCAACCCATATTAAACACACCTGACTAATTATCAAGTGCTGTTCAGGTCCTAATTAATTGGTTCAGGTGTGTTTGATCAGGTTTGGAGCTGAACTATGCAGGAAGGTCAATCTCTAGGAGCAGGGTTGAGCACCCCTGCTTTAAAATATGCAGGGTTAGGGTTAGGGTTTAAAATTGACCTTTTGCATGCATTTTACAAACAAAGCTGCAGATTGAAGAATCGATTTCACTACATGCTTTTAAAAAGACTTTAAATGGTTTAGAAATTGAAAAACAGGCTTGCAGATGCTTTGAATAGTTTGTTTGTCAATGTGTGATGTATGTTAACTGTCACTTGTTTGTCATTTAGGCTCTTGTAAAAGTGATTTTTAATCCCAATGTGACTTTCCTGGTAACGTAAAAAGGTTATAATAATAATTCTCAGATTTGTTTTTATATTTTCTTTAGATAAACCAGCAAAAGAAGTGAAGTTTGTACCAGTCAACACTGACCTGACGTCAATGCAGAACAAGAACAATGAGGATGCATACGATTTCAACACAGACTTTGTGTAAAAAATCACTATAAATATTAACATGGACTGAGAGGAATTAAATAGTAAAATGCACTCAGTTGCAGTGCATCTCATGTTTGTATGTAATAATACATAAAATGTTTGTTTCACTAAATAAAAGGTAAAACTCTTACATTGCTTACAAAACTTATACTGAGCTTTATTCAATACTTGGTTAGAACCATTTTTCCCTTTATGTACAAATTAGCACACTTTCCCCTTCAGATTTGAAGCTGAAATATTCATGTAACAGAAAAGTGGTGTCAAAAATAGACATTTGAACTATCACAGGTTTGCCTTAAAGTCCTGAACAAGTCGACTACACTACCTGACAAAAGTCTTGTCGTCGATTCCAGTTGTAGGAGCAACAAGTAGCAACTTGACTTCTAGTCAATCAGTTGGAAAAAGTGGCAGAAGATTTACTTTTCTAATGTGTCATCTGTTGATCTGCATCCCAATCATCACAAATACTGCAGAAGACCTACTGGAACCCACATAGACCCAAGATTCTGAAAGAAATCAGTCAAGTTTGGTGAAGGAAAAATCATGGTTTGGGGTTACATTCAGTATGGAGACGTGCGAGAGATCTGCAGATTGCATGGCAACATCAACAGCCGGAGCAGGATAGCGCTCCTCATACTTCAGCCTCCACATCAAAGTTCCTGAAAGAAGGTCATTGTGCTCCAGGATTGGCCAGCCCAGTCACCAGACATGAACATTATTGAGCATGTCTGGGGTAAGATGAAGGGGGCATTGAAGATGAATCCAAAGAATCTTGATGAACTCTGGGAGTCCTGCAGGAACGCTTTCTTCGCCATTCCAGATGACTTTATTAATCAGTGATTTGAGTCAGTGCAGAGATGTATGGATGCAGTCCTCCAAGCTCATGATGGAGTCAGACACAATATTCATTCTGTCTCCACTGCAGCAGGACTTTATATTCTATACTGGACATTATTTCTGTTCAGTGACAAGACTTTTGTCTAAGCAGAGTCAGACCTTACTGTCCTAATGAAATCATTAAAAAATCAAGGCATGATCATGTTTTATTTTGGTCAAATAAGCGTAATCTAGAGGCCTTTGCCTTTCATAAGAGCCACTTCTGATACCTTAGTGACAAGAATTGTGTCAGGTGTATATAATAGGGAAATGTTCCATTAAAAAAAAAGTGGGTCTATAATATCACCCCAAAATGGAGGACTATTTGTTTGAATGAAGTATAAAACATGAGTGTATTACACAACTTCAAAAGCAGTACCATAGATGGGTTAGTGTTATTGGTACTTTAAAACTGGACCGTGAACGCTGAGGTAGTGCACTGGTGTAGAACGTTGGCTGTTTTTCTGTTCAATTGTTGGTCCCGATAACTTACTCATTGGTTTTAAGAAGGTCTGAAAAACATTAAGGCTTTTCTGTAGTTTTCATCCAGACAGTTCTGTGTCAGAAAGTCCTTTGATAAACAAAACATGAAGTCCAATCCACTATTTTTCCTCGACGTGTTTCCTTATTGGATGGAATTTACCTGTGGGATCTGGAATGTACCATTTGTCCCAAATGTCAGAAAAAGAGGAGGTTCTTCCCCACGGCTTATAATGCCCGTTCCAATGGAGGAGTTTTGCAGCCTTCACAAACTGAGCTGAATAGCGGTTCCCTGCTCCTGTCGCTCCTAGAAATGCACACAATTAAAAATTAGACTGTTGTTCACTAATAAGAGATGTACAAAGCATTTATGAACCTGAAGTATTGATTATTTCCTCACCCAAATGGCGGACGTTCCACATTGGGTCAATGTTCGAGTGGTGCTTGTAGAATACAATAAGCATTGGTGGTGTTGTCATGCTGTCGGCTAACGTTTTACTGTAAAGGTCCTCTCTGAAGTGAAATAACCACAACAAAAAATCAGTAGCAGCTATAAAAGAGGCTTAGACCTTGCTAAAACTCGCCATAAATCCTAAGCCTATGTAGCATACAAATAGTCTCAGGGCTACCGAGAACATTGAGACCGGTCAATGTACTGTAGTCAAAACCACAGTTAAGTGTAAATTGACTTGTCAAAACATTGCAACTGAACAGCGCTACGGCCAGGCAACATATAAGATACGTTAACAATTGAACATGCTTTATTATAGATGTGGGTTGCTGATTTCTTTGGGGCCGAATTCACCATTGACACCTACATCAAAAGCATTTACTTATTTAATTTGGCATAGTGATTGCGCATGTTTATTACAAACTTATGTTAAATGACGTAGCGGAAAAACTAATAATGCTAACTTTCTGAATAGACAGACTATGGGTAATAGAGTATGGTCTTGAAGAGAAAAATAACATGGTGGAATCTTTGGAGTTAATTTGAATGTTTTTAACTGCAATTAGTGGACTGAGTCATGAAAGCTCTGCTGCTTTTGTGCCATGTCATGCTATTTTTTATTTTATTTTTTTTAAGGAATTGCTTTAGCGTTTCTCATTTTATACTAGGGCTGCACAATAGATAATTTCAGCATTGATATCGTAATGTATGCATCTACAATAGTCCCACTGCAAGATATGCACTGTTGAGTCTGGATTATAGTTGACCAAGCGATATTAAATGACTGTATTTCTATTGAAAATAAATGATTAATGAAATTTATCTTCTTATTTTTTTTGTTTCTAGTTACATTTTAAAGAAAACAAGAATTTTACTTACCCCAATGCCAAATAATTTTTGCTTGTTTTAAAGAAAAGCTCTTCATTTTGTATTATTTCTTCAGAAGTTGAAAACAAAACATTTTTACTTGATTAAGAATTTTTAGA
This sequence comes from Danio rerio, assembly GCF_052040795.2. NCBI lineage: Eukaryota > Metazoa > Chordata > Actinopteri > Cypriniformes > Danionidae > Danio > Danio rerio. Next base: position 4,064,336 of record NC_141031.1, read on the forward strand.
TATTTGGACTAGAAACAAATCAAAGTTAAGCATGTTTTATGATGATTCAATTTTTGTACCCAAATACTGTTAAGACTTCCCAAAAAATCGTCAAAGGCTGCTTTTCAAACTATCTTGTGAAACCTCATATTGCAATATTTATTCCGGAAAAATAAAATCGCAATCGATTTTTCCAATATCATGCAGCCCTACTTCATACTACCTTCATAATAAGTGTTGAATTTTTAACACAATTTCTTCAAGAGTCCTGTAGGATGCAAGGATGACCACACTCTGTCACGGTCCCCTAAACCAGTGGTTCTCAAAGTGGGGGTCTGGACCCCCTGGGGGGGTCGCGGGACAATGAGAGGGGGTCGCTTGGTGATTTACAAAAATCTAATAAATTTGAAAAAACTTTTATGATTACCATTGTTAATCCATAACCAACAGAAGATAAAAAATAGTTACATAAAAAAAATACAATATCCAAACAAAAAGCCATCAGCCTTTGGTTTTTGTTGCTGTTGTTGTTTTTACATTGATTGCAACCCTTAGGGTTTTTACATTAGATTAATGACAAAGCAACAGCGTCAGTGCACCAGATTTTACAGCACTAGCTAAACTTTGACACCGTTACAGCACTCACGTACATTTAAAATACATACAGGACAATAAACATGGAGTATGATGTGTAAGTGGCAGTCTAGAAAAATTAATCCAAGAAAAGACTTGGGATGTAACTTAAATATTGTGCCCACCAGTCTAATTAGATGAGGTTAATATAAAATAATCATAATAAAAATGATAGGGGACTTGAACTTTTTTGTGTTGTCAATATGCTTGTGTTTATATAGGCTGATTGGTTTGTGTGAGTGTTGTGTGCAACGTTTGTATGATTATTACTACTTACGAAAATAGTGGGGGTCGCGAGTCATTGGCATTGTTATTTTGGGGGTCCCGGGCTAAAAAGTTTGAGAACCCCTGCCCTAAACTATGCCTTTGTTTGTTGTGAATACACGCCCTCTAGTGGTGACAGTTACTGTGCCGTTAAGAGGCCGCCCGAGAGTTCATCTGCCTTCTGTGAGCCGTATAGCTCCTACTTGAATTTCATTGGTTGCTTTGTATTTAGATTTCGAGCGCTGTCAGAAGTGACTATTATTTAAGAAAACTTCAAACACAGATGCATCTAAAGCAAAACATTTTAAGGGCATGATTTAGCCATTTATTATTACTGTAGGGGTCTTCCTTGTCTTTTTTGCTCTAGATTTTTGTCCTATTAACTCAGCATGAGATCTTATGGCTTATATAAGAAGAGCCATACCAATATTATCGCTTTCGCCTCATTCTTAGCCAAAAGGCAAATATTGCAAAATCTTGGTGTGCCCCCCTGGAAATCTGTCCCGTTACAAGGCCTAATGTCTTTTTTAACATTTGGAAAAATTAAATACACCATTAAGGACTCTGCCAGCTTATTTTATAAAATGTGGAACCCTGTGATTTCCTTTGTCGAGACCTCACCTTTGTTGTAGAGGGAAACCCCTGAGCATGAGAAAATGTCAATTGCATACTTCAAACAGTTGGCAGCCCTGCAGACTACCTCTAGCATTTGATGAATGAAAGGCATCGTAAGAAGAAAAACAACAGAGCCAAACACAAGTAACTGAACACAAAACTAACTTAGCATTGCGCTCCATCCAGAACTCAAGCTGACTGGTGACGTTCTGCTGCTTCCACTCGGTTAAATTGGCCACGAAGACTCCAGGATTGAAGGAGCAAGTGTTTGCTCTCATTCCAAGCTTCTTAATCGCTTCCTTCTTAAAGTCCAGATAACCAATGTAGCTGTTCTGTAGCAAATAAAGTAATAAAGCAAATCAATGTAAATCTATAACAGATATGAAATGCATGTCATGAAAACTTTCTCTGAAGTAGGCTGAATGGTGTGACTAGATTCTTATAACGTACTACAGTGACAGTATACACAGCCAAAAATGATGACCATCAGCCAATATGCTGTTAGTTCTCGTCTTGCTTTCAAAACAGCGCTGAGTCCAGCAAGAACGCTTTCTTCGCCATTCCAGATGACTTTATTAATCAGTGATTTGAGTCATGTCAGAGATGTATGGATGCAGTCCTCCAAGCTCATGATGGAGTCAGACACAATATTCATTCTGTCTCCACTGCAGCAGGACTTTATATTCTATACTGGACATTATTTCTGTTCAGTGACAAGACTTTAGTCTAAGCAAAGTCAGACCTTACTGTCCTCATGAAATCATTCAAAATTAAGGTATGATCATATTTTATTGTGGTAAAATAAGTGTAATCTAGAGGCCTTTGCCTTTCATATGAGCCCCTTCTGATACCAAATGATCAACTAGAAGTCAAGTTATTTTTTGTTGTTCCTAAAACACGGATAGGCGACAAGAATTTTGTAATGTAGTGTACAATGATGAAGGGCAGAGGGTTCCTGAAGAACTACTGAAAGATTTCAGCTGCTGTCTGGGCTCTTACTGCCTTTCTACACCTCCCTTTCTTCATGTATTCAATCCTTTTTTCCTGCTTCATTTCATTTTATTACACATAATTTCATTTGTAAATTTGTAGAAAAACAGTGATGTGTTCAATACTAATTTTCCCTGCTGTATTTAAAAAAACATGGTAAAAGTTGCACAATTAGGGGAAAATCTAATAGCAATTCTTTTTAACTCTCCAGATAATGGCTACCTCCAGATAACCTGCTGCATGTTTTTGTTGTCTTTCCTTAATTTGTCTTTTTGCTAATATTTGTTTTGTATGTACAGAGTGAAGCAGATGAGATCAGTGCAGAATAGTCATACCTGATTTCCGGCTCCTCTGACGATCCCTTTAGAGGAAGCAGAGTCACAGTCCTCTGAGAAAGCTGCAACGTGACCCGACTTCAGACTGGTGTTAAACAGCTCCCGAATGTCCCCTACAAAATTATACAATTACTGCCGTTATGACTCCAGACTCTATAATTATTATATTTGACCCTTATTATGGTGTTAAACTTCCTTGGGATGTTTAGACCTTGGGCATAGGGCTTGGGTTACATCAAAAATGGAAAGAAGGGAACTAATGTTTACTGTTGTACGTACATTTTCCTTTCCTTCAATAATAAAAAATATTTATATTAAAAAATATATATTGTTTTTGGTTACACTTTATCTTGTAATTGTAACAATGTCACAATTAATGTAATTACTAAAAAATATAAAATTACAAAACAGGATTAGGTTTTTAGATTACTTTTTTCTAAAAATAAATAAATTTTCATGAAAATTCATACAAAATTGCCACCTCGTAAAATTGTTTTATTTGTTTGTACATATTAGAGTGCCTCAAGATGACTTAACTAGTTGTAAAATATGGTAACCCCCCCCACCCCCCCAAAAAAATAAGCAGAGTAATTCTTATTTTAATCCACACCCCCTAACTAAACCTTTAATATAAATTATATGTATTTTAGTAACTTATTTAATTAGTGGTTATAGACACATTAAATACTGTTAAGGTAACCTAGACCTAGATGTAAATTCTGGGGTATTTAAAGGGATAGTTCACCCAAAAATTAAAATTCTGTCATCATTTACTCTCTCTTGACTTGTTCCAAACCAGCTATATTTTAAGTTGTTCAGTTAAACACAAAAGAAGATATTTTGAATAATGCTGAAAACCTGTAACCATTGACTTCCATAGTATTTGTTTTTCCTATGGATGTCAATGGTTACCAGTTTCCATCATTCTTCAAAATATCTTCTTTTGTGTTTAACATAGAATAAAAAAATAAAGATGGTTTAAATAAAAACAAATTGGGTGAACTATCTTTTTAAGAACTACAAACTATGCACTTTACCTTGTACAATCACGTCATCATCTAGGTATATAGCCTTTTCTGCATCTGGTAAGAAAGCTGGCATGTAGAATCTGGCAAACGTCAACTGAAAAATAAGATAAAGGCATAGATATGAAGAATAATTAGCATTTTTTTGCTCCACACCATACAATTCAATTGAAATAAATGCATATATGTTTACCGGCCTCACGGTCTCCATCTTCTGAGCATCAGTAGGAATCTTTCCCAAGAGGATCGATGGATCGAAGACGATAATTTTGTGTTTCAAGTCAGTCTTGCTTAACCATGTACTGAAAGGAGAAAAGTACTCTTGTTTATTGATTAAAATAAACGAAACAGCATGGTTTTTAGGAGTTTTATGACAAGCGAAGGGTAAAAATGAAGACAGAATTTTCAGTTTTGTTTGAATCTCTTTAAAATTCCCATGAAATTAAAGTTTTAGATGTTTAGTATCAGTATAGTCAGTTTTTAGAACATCTATAAGCTAGTGTGCACCAAAAAAAGTGTCAAAATTTGTGTTTAGAAGATAAAAAACTGATGTACACATGTAAAGCTTGTAGTTTGTCACTTCCGGCTAAATAAATCAATGGTTTTATTCCCGTCACCTCATACTTCAGTTTCTCATCAAATCTTCCGACCAATCAAATGCCCTCAGTGTGTAACATGCCCCGCCCCCTTCAAGATGCTTCACATTTGATGCTCTAGCTCACAGGTGTCAAACTCAGTTCCAAAAGGGTCGCAGCTCTGCATAGTTTAGTTCCAACCCTAATTAAAAACACCTGATCAAACTAATTGAGTCCTTCAGGCTTGTTTGAAACCTACATGTAAGTGTGTTGGAGCAGGGTTGGAACTAAACTGTGCAGGGCTTCGGCCCTCCAGGAATTGAGTTTGACACCCCTGCTTTAGCTCAAACACTTACTGGCAGTGGTGATTAAACGCTATTGGCTTTTTTTTTAAGTGAGAGGGGCTACATTATGTCCCGCCCTCCGTGTTTCAGTTGAAGTTACGGCAAACATCTAATAAAAATGCACATTTTAGGCACTTCACGAGTTCTTCTAAATGCCTCTATTTTGCTCTTTGTCCTAATTTGGATTCTTAATGAAATCTCCTGCAACATAACACTAACAATAATTCGACAATATCCATTTCCAAGGATTATAATAGGAGTACCTAAGATGGACCACAGACTCATTTAGAGTCACTATGTTGAAGACGACATTAGCTTTGCTGTTGCGGTAGATGCTGTTCATGGCGGTGACTGCAGCTCCCAGTCTCTCCTCTGGAGCCGTAATGAGCACAGGAATCTCTTCTCCTGATCTCATGGCTTTACGACCCAACAGAAAGTCCGTCTCAAAAGGCAAAATCATCCCAGGCACTGTGTCTGAAAAAAAAAAAAAAACGAAAAAATAAAAAAATAAATAAACAGGAAAGTCACTGAAGTGCACCAAGGGTGCTTAAAGGGAAGACTGCTTGACATTGGAAAAATTGAACATTGCTATATTTTGTTATTCTGTGATATATATTGTGATATAAATACAGAATTTCTTCAGGTGACTTGATTATCTCTATTCGGAAAAATCTACACTACCTGACAAAAGTCTTGTCGCCTTTCCAAGTTTTAGGAGCTACAAATAATAATTTGACTTCTGTTTCCCAGAGATGGGTTGCGACTGGAAGGGCATCCGCTGCGTAAAAACTTGCTGGACAAGTTGGCGGTTCATTCCACTGTGGCGACCCCGGATTAATAAAGGGACTAAGCCGACAAGAAAATGAGTGAATGAATGAATTTGACTTCTAGTTGATCATTTGGTGTAGTGGCACACCATTCGTGCACATCCTTATGCAGCTTCTATTCCAACAACCAGTATTTGAAAAAACGCGAGGAAGACCGAATCTTCTTTTAAAAAGGGTTTACTGAAGAAATGCAAACAAAAATAAAGGTACAATAGACTCGATATAGCTCGGTCAAAAAAACTGTTGCTTCCAACATCCATAACTGGAATCGGACTTAAACATATACATTAATGACCTCTTTGACGAATTACTGTCGGAAGCCAAAATACCAAAGTAAAAGTTTTTTAATTGTGCATTTTAGATAATACAACCCCAACGAATTTTTATTATATTTAAATATAAATTTTCATTATGTTTAAACCTTTTTAACTAAATTATTATCACAAATGAATTATGCATAACTGGCTCTTACATTACGTATCAGAAGAGGCTTATATGAAAGGCAACGGCCTCTGGATTACGCTTATTGGACCAAAATAAAATATGACTGCATTCATCTGAAAACAATCTACCTTCTGCCACTTTTCCAAATGATCAACTAGAAGTCAAGTTTTTAATTGTTGCTCTTACAACTGAGATCAACAACAAGACTTTTGTCAAGTAGTGTATTGTTTTCGATTGATTGGGATGATTTTGTAGTGAAACGCATCTGCATTAAATCTAAAATCGAACAAGTTTAATAATGAAAAAGACACAATTGAAATAAACGGTGTGTATTTTAAAAAGTTGTCCAAGTCTAACAGCATTCAGGTATTATTATGTAATTGAATAATACAAATGCGAATATATTCAATAGAAATCATCGTTGTTAAAGTTACAACCGGTACATTTTCTTAAGCCTGAATGCCTTTAAAATAATTATACAGTCAGATTCCTATTTGAGCTTCTTTCTTCTGTTGAACACCAAAGTAGATATTTCAAAGAAAGATGGAAACATCATACTATTATTTTCTCCCCATCTGTGATCACTAGATTTAGAATCCGTGTGTTTGTAACCACATGTGGGTGATTAAAAAGTGAATATATTTACATTATTTTGAGTGAATTATTCTATTAAAAACCTTTAAACAACATCAGAGTCTGCATACCTGAAGTCTCTTGGTTCAGGAAATCGTTGAGATTCAGCAGATTTCGATGCAAAACGATTAAAAAGGCAACAACAAGCAGCACAAGAATAACCACATTCACTGAAAAGAAGAAGAAACATGTCAAATGTTGAAGTATAAATATAACAATTTTAGGAAAATAGTTTGTGAAAGTCGTGTAAAATATAGTTACCTCTGCGTACAGTCATGGCACTGGATTAAAAGCCCTTCAGTTTAAACTCTGAATCAAAACAAACACTAACATGAGTACAAGGCAAGTAAACTGACAGAAATATATAGTTAACTTTGGGCTGATGTGGATACTGAATATCCAAAAATGTTGAATCACAGAAATGCGAGAAACTCCACACGAGGTAAAACACAAAGCCTTGGAAAGTACAAGAGGTCAAACCTTAAATGTAACAGAAACTGGACTCTCTCCGGCTCTTCATCCAAAACGCCAACTCAACATCAACAATCCCAGTTACCCTTCAGCCCTGCAGAAAACACACCGCTGCCGAAAAGACTTTCGCTGATGTATATGGCATACTGAAGATTTAACGCAACAGTTGAGGCAAGAGGCAAGAGTTGTGTTTGAACGAATCTTTAAAGTGCACAAATCGGAGTCGAACACGTCCCAGAAAATGACTCGTTGCTAGAAGGGATACAGCTACGACCGGAAGTAGCTTATATTTTATATTATTTTTTATAACAATTGTTTATATTAATTAAATTATGCATTAATAGTATTTTACCAACGTTCTCCAAAATGTTCTCCTTGTAATCGCATGGGGTCCTCTGGTTTACCCCACAGTCCAAACACATTGTTCGTAGTGAATGAGAGTGTATGGATGTTTCCCAGAGATGGGTTGCAGCTAGAAGGGCATCTGCTGCGTAAAACATGTGCTGGATAAGTTGGCGGTTCATTCCGCTGTGGCAACCCCAGATTAATAAAGGGACTAAGCCGAAAAGAAAATGAATGAATGAATTGAGAGATGTGAGAGATCTATTTGTGCGGGAATATAATAATTATTTAGAAATCATCTTCTAAAGTCATTTTGTCCCCCTGTAATTTGGACTTTAAAAAAATAAAAAAAATAAATAGTGCGGTGCACAACAGAAGCTAATTAGTTAGTGAGTAAAAAAGTACAGTGGCATGGTGTAAAGTTTTATTCAACATGCTATTCCAGTAAAAACACAAATATAAAAGTAGATAAAGTAAATAAAAGTAGGCCTATTTAGCTGTTAACATGTGTCTGTGAAATGATACAAAAGATTCGGGTCATGAACACTACTTCTTTTGTCCGAGTCGTTCCCTATGAGATACAGTTCAGATCATTTCAGCGGCGGATGACGTATCTGGTCTAAAATGTGCGCCCAGATTTCTGCCTGCTTAAAAACATTCTATTTAATTCATAGTTGCACCAAAATTTTCGTTGTGGATTTATTATTTTAATATGTACGCCACAATTGTCACGTGATATGTAATATTTAGTCACAAGAGAGGCAGTTTAAACTGGTTTGCGCCTTTTAGCCGGTAAAGTCTACATGGGATACAGCTGCGGATCCTCAAATCAATATAGCATAACTTTTGTGACACTGTACACCAAGAATGTATATTTTAACATTACAGCGAGGGTTTGATTTAGGGTTCGTGTAGGAGTGACGCTAATAAATACAGTTAGTGGATAATTTATCAAATATTTTAAATATGTATCGTTAACTACCGGCCGCAACTGTATCCCTTCTAGCCTTTTCCTCCAAAGGGGTCCTTCAGATCTCTACGTACACACTTTCAAACAGGAAACAATCCTCCTCGTCTGGAATATCTTGCAGCTTTATTCTGTCATTTCAAAATGCTTTCAATGTTTAAATCTATACCAACCCATATGGTAAGACTGCTTTTGTGCTGCATTACTGCAGTACAGCGTGCGTTTGTTTATATTGTGAGCTCGGCGGTGTTCCTGACATATGTTAGCAGCTAACGTGCATTAGCGACATCCTGCAGATATAATTTAGGCAAAATATAAATAAAATAATTAATTAAAATGCGGTTTAGTAAGTGCTGATATTAAAACTAAAGTTACATATCAACGAATTAAGTAAACTGTGCAGCACTGGGAGTCAACTAACGGTATATGATATTTATCAGTATAATTATAACGTAATTACATATATATAATCCAGTGTTTAAATTCATCTTGTGTTAAGCAGTTTATATGTGCTGAATACGACAGTACATTGCAATAATGTATTTTCTTCCTCAGTTTTTTCTCAGGCTTGTTTTACTACTTTATCAAACTAAAATGATTGCGTTAACGTAATTATAGAGGTAAAGTTGGTTTTATATTCGCACATTCGTGTGCTACTTTGAATGTTCAAACGGAATTAGCATGCGAGACTTGTAAACTACATTAACACGATCTAATTCACTTTCAACAATGTTGTACTTTGATAGTCATGTGCTGCTAATATGATTTCCCAGTTTAGAATTTGCAAACAATACTTTTCTGAAATTATATTATTAAGGAGAAAGTCTAAATATTCGAATATAAAACCAGCTTTACCCCTATAACGTAATTCCACACTTACTTGTGCATTAAAATGACAGGTAACACAACATAATCATAGAAATTATTGCTTTTTGACCCAAAAAAGATCAATATCTGGTTAAACAAATAAATCACTTAGTTTAATACATTATTCGGGAATGTTTCAATATCTGCAATTTATTTTTTAATGTCGATATTTTGATTGTAAAACTGCATTTCTAAAGCAAACAATAGATTTTAACTGTGTGTATTTTTTGATAGTAATCCTTCTGGCAAAAACGATCAGTAACGATTGACTAAACTAATAAAATGACTTAATTTGATTTATTTTTTAGGAATGTGTTTATATCTACAAGTCATGTTTAACATCGAATTTTTAACATCAATATTTTGTTTATTGGAAAACTGCGTATCTGAAGCAAACATTCATTCATTAATTTTCCTCCAGCTTAGTCCCTTTATTTATCATGGGTCGCCACAGAGGAATGAACCGTCAACTTATCCAGCATATGTTTTACACAGCGGATGCCCTTTCAGCTGTAACCCAGTACTGGGAAACACCCATACACACTTACTCACACTTATATACTTCAGTCAATTCAGTTTACTCAATTCACCTATACCGCATGTGTTTGGACTGTGTGGGAAAATCGGAGCACCCTGAGGAACATGCAAACTCCACACAGAAATGCCAACTGACCCAGCCGGGACTCGAACCAGCGACCTTCTTACTGTGAGGCGACAGTGCTAACCACTGTGCCACTAACGTTCAATCACTAACTTATTATTATTATTTGTTTAATATAGTCATATTGTGACCATGTTTTATTGTGTAGGGCAGCAGTGTATGTGATTTACTACCTGAACTGAATATGAATGCTCATATTATGCCCACTGATTATTTGCAGGACTATAAAGGACAGAAACTCGCTGAGCAGATTTTCCAAGGAATCATCCTGGTGTCAGCGGTGAGTAACGCTGTTTGCGTCTTTACTAAATCTAGATATCATACACATTTATAGTGATATTATGCACATTAAAATAAAAATAAATTAAAATACATTTATAATGATATAATGTATATAAACATTTTAAAGATTTTTAGTGATTTCCGCATACAAATAAAAAAAAAACATTTATAATGATGTATTATGCACATTAATATGCACATACAAATACAAAAATGTATTTACAGTGATATTGTGCGCATACAATTTTTAAATAGATATTTATAGATATTATGTAAATACAAATTGAAAAAAAGCATTTATACTAATATTGTGCACATGCAAATAAAATGTATTATTATTATTATTATTATTATTGTTGTTGTTTGTCTTCAAGTTGTATTCACAATAAACTAATTTGTACTAATAATTTGTATGATAAATACATTCTATTACATTATTTGTTTCTACTCACAATAATTTATCAACACTTATTTACATTAAAACCTATTTATATTTGTTTAGTTTTAATTAGATTTTATTTAATCTTTATCTTATTTGTTTTAAAAGTTTAATTAATAACTTATTTATTAACGCTGAACATTTAAAGTGAGATTATGCACAAACAAAATTATAAATAATTATTTATCATGATACTATGCACAATAATATCACCAAAAACTAAATATATATATATATATATATATATATATATATATATATATATATATATATATATATATATATATATATATATATATATATATATATATATATCCACCTTAAAAAAAAAGTGTATTAGTTAATTTCTTCTGTTTTCCAAAACGTCCATTTTTGTTATTGATAATAATTTGCTTCAGTTTCTCAGAAAGTTACACAAAAATATTTGTAAAAAATTATTTTATTCACAAACTGTGTAGTAATGTGAATGTTTGTTGATTTTGTGCTCTGTCTGATGTGTGTTTACCCTGCAGGCGATCGGCTTCATCTACGGTTTAATTGTTCAGCAGTTTGGATGGACGGTTTACATAATGCTGGCTGGATTCACTGTGTCCTGTTTGGTACGTTTATACTGTTGAAATTATTATAAATATATATTTTTTTAAATATTTACACACACTATATAATTAATTTATTTTAATTAAATTTTTTTAATTAATTTTTTTTATTTAATTAGTGTTTATGTAATTGACATTACTGAAATTTATTTATATACAATTTTGGTTTATTTATTTGGATCGTATTCAATCATATTTTAATATTATTATTGTTGTTGTTGTTATTATTATTTAGTTTATTTACACTTATATACTTACTCATTTTACTCAATATTACTTCATTGTTTCATATTAATTCATTATTTATTTGTTTAAAATTATAATTGCACTACTTTCTTTGTTTGTTTAGACTTTATCAATCCTAAATTAAAAGAAATGTATAAATAAATTCATTTATTAATTTTCCTTCGGCTTAGTCCCTTTATTTATCGGGTCGCCACAGCGCCAACTTATCCAGCATATTTTTTACACAGTAAATGCCCTTCCAGCTGCAACCCAGTACTGGGAAACAACCACACACACACACACACGCGCGCACACACACAAACTCATACAGTACGGCCAATTTAGTTAATTTAATTCACCTATGCCGCATGCCTTTGGACTTGTGGGGGAAACCGGAGCACCCGGAGGAAACCCACGCCAACACGGGGAGAACATGCAAACTCCACACAGAAATGCCAACTGGTCCAGCTGGGACTCGAACCGGCGACCTTCTTGCTGTGAGGTGACAGTGCTAACCACTAAGCCACCATGCCATAAAATTACATCCATACTGCACACCTTAGTTTCAAGCAACGAGTAGAGACAAGTCCATATATACAGTATCAACACAGTTACCATTAGACATAATTCAACTAGTATGAGTCCACTTATACTTCTTTACATTCTTTACTATCTTGTCTCATTCAATTTTTAAACCTCAATCCTTAAAACTGAAGCCTGCAGTGTGTTTAATAGTGTGTGTGTGTGTGTGTGTGTGTGGTTCCTCTAGCTTACTCTTCCTCCGTGGCCGATGTACAGAAAAAGCCCTTTGAACTGGCAGCCGGCTTTACCTGAGACGCCTGCAGAAACCCGGGAGAAACCTCAGGAGAACCAGAAGAAGAAGAAGCACAAGTGATGGGATTTTACTGCGGATTCGGCACAGCAACGCAGAAATACAGCAGAAACAAAGTCTATATGAAAACCCTTTCAATTATTTTCACCTTCATACATGCAATATGTAATAAACAACTGTGTTTGGTATATGTGTGTGTGTGTGGTGTTTTGTAAATTTCCCACATAGCATACAAGTCATGCACACACAGCAATTTATGTTATGCTAACTTTCTAAAATCTGTCATTTTTAAATGTTATTTTCGCAAATGTTTTCACTTTTAATTTTAATAACCAATCTATATGTCAGCTTCATTTTTACCGCATCTTCTCATTTGTAAAAATGTACATTAAAATAAATGAAATTACATATCCTTGCTACCTAAAATTGAGCATTTATGAAAGCTATAAAGCAATATATAAACAAATGCATGTAATTGCATATACAGTGAGGTCAATAAGTATTTGATCACCCTGTGATTTTTCAAGATATCCTACATAGAAATCATGGAGGGGTCTAGAATGTTCAGCATAGGTGCTTGTCCACTGTGAGAGACAGAATTGTACGATTTTTGAACAATTCATTTGTAAATTAGCATCAAATAAGTCCTCACCAGGTTTACACACACAGTGCAGGAGGGATTTTGACCCACTCCTCCATCAGATCTTCTTTAGATCTGTCAGGTTTAGGGGCTGTCGCTGAGCAACACGAATTTTCAGCATTCAGCTCCATCCAAAGATTTTCTATTGGGTTTAGGTTTGGAGACTGGCTAGGCCACTCCAGAACCTTGATATGATTCTTACAGAGCCACTCCTTGGTCTTCCTGGCTGTGTGCTTTGGGTCATTGTCATGCTTCACTGTAGGTATAATATTATTGGGATGATACTCATCATTCCTCCTCCAAACACAGCGAATGGAGTTAAGACCAAAAAGTTCTCCCTCCTGAATTGTGTGTAAACCCGGTGAGGACTTATTTGATGCTAATTTACAAATAAATTGTTCAAAAATCTGACAATTCTGTCTCTTACAGTGGACATGCAGCTATGCTGAACATTCTAGACCCCTCCATGATTTCTATGTAGGATACCTTAAAAAATCACAGGGTGATCAAATACTTATTGACCTCACTGTATATAATCTTACTTTCAATCATAGTTTAATATTAAAAACGGAAGTATGTCAAATATTCATAAAACAGAAATGTAAACAAATTAAATAATTACCTAATAATAATACATTCATTTTCTTGTCGGCTTAGTCCCTTTGATAATCCGTGGTCGCCACAGCGGAATGAACCGCCAACTAATCCAGCAAGTTTTTATGCAGCGGATGCCCTTCCAGCCGCAACCCATCTCTGGGAAACTAATAATAATAATACGACTGAAATAAAGAGTTTCCTAAAAAGATATTTTATTATAAATTCCTCATTGATTTACATTATTCGCAATATAAATACGCAGTCCAGAAAATAGGAAAAGGGAAAACTATTCTCAACGTCTCTTTCAAAATTCAAGATTCTACACAGCATAGATTCACATCCCCATAGATGACTATAAAGGTGCGCAATAACATCTTCATTGCATATCTAGTGTTCTATCATCACTATACATTTACAAAAGCATTCAACGGTAACAGTGATTGTTGATAGGAGGCTTCAGTGAAGTGTGTGTGTGTGTGTGTTTTCTGCTCATCAGTAATAGTTGCTTATCAGTGTTTGTGGAGCGGCTCAGTCTTTAAAAGCGACGTCCTCAAAGAACTTCAGCTGCCGCACTTTCACTGCGAACTGCTTGTATTTGTCATCACCCATTTGCTCCTGCAGCAAAAGCTGGAGGGAAAACAGAACCAAAGAAATCCCATGTGATTGATAGGTGGATCCTGAAGTTTCAGCTCAAAATACCACACAAATAATGTTTTGGAATAACTATTTTTTGAATTTAATAAAATAAAAATCTCAAATTTTGCTTTACTGGACATCACTTTACATCTGTATCATGTCTTCATTTTGATTTGTTGTCAACATGCAGGAGATAAGACAAGAATGTCTTGGTTAATCCCAATTGTAGGTGACTTGCCTCTCTCTTGTCCTCGTCCTCCTCCTGCATGATGTCCAGCGCTCGGTCCAGCAGCTTCACCCCGAGTCCTTTCAGAACATCAGTGCGCAAGTGTTCAATCACCCTCCTGACCTTTGCAGGACCCGTGCTGTCATCTGCACACACACAAAATCTCTCATTTTCTTTTGCAAAACGTTGTGGGTTTTTCTGTTTTTCCTAAAGTTTTCCAGGGGTCTGTTCTTCGTACGTGGATTACTCAATTAGCTGGATTTGGATGTTGACGATTTGACACGATCCAGGATCGTTTCGTTCTTCAAAGCTGATCCGAGAGTTGTTGTCATAGCAACAGTTCTGCTAGGTCAAACCTGGTCGGGAGCAGGTTCAATTCATATAAACAGGATAAGATCGGCTCAGTTCAAGCAAAGATAATACAGAAAGTATGTACTGAATTATGATATTTTCTTACAGTAGTAGTTATATACACTTGGGAAAATGGTACATATTTTTGAACTATATATATATATAAAGTTATAGTCATTAATAAAATAAATAAAGTTATAAATATTAATAAAACTTATGCAATCTGCACCCTCGAAATGAAAGTACAAAGACTGCCACCTGGTGGTGCAAAGAGAAAACTTATTGATTTGAACTTTTTAGATCGCTTTAGTACAAATTGTGTATAATAGAAATGCACAACATGTGACTTTTTTTTAAAGAAATAATACATTTATGCAGTCATAAACATGTTTTGACAGTTAATATGCCAGTGATTTGATGCTTCACAAAAGTTGCAGACGCCTTTACCAACATGAAAATGCTTTTGTAAACAACCAGTTATTCTTTACACCGATTAAAAAACGGCTACTATTATAAAGAAAATCTTTTCTAAATGTAGAACTAAATACATTGATTTGCATTGAAATACATGATGAATACTCTTGACACATGAAAGTGTAAAGCCTGCAGCTCACAACAAATGTGGAAGGTTATTGCGTGTCATATTTAAGAAGCCGTTTACTGCTAATTTGATGTAATTTTGCTCACATGGATAATTGAATATTAATCAGATGATGTCATTACGCTGCTGTGCCGTCAGCCAATCGTTGCATTGCTGATCATGATTTCGAGGATCGATAGATCTGTCCTTCACAACACACACAGCGATCTCAGATCAGTTCATCCAGACATTCTAATCTGATTCGCGAACTTGTTTGAAGAACAAAATTAGCGAGAGATCAGTTATCAAGATTAAAAGATCCAGGATCTGTCAAATCATCTTAGATCATTTAAGCGAGGTATGAAGAACGGACCCCAGGGCTGGAAAATCCCAATTCCCAATTCCATGACTTTTCCAAAGAAAAGCAGAATAATGGTAGTAATTGTAAGCAATGCCATTGGTTGAAAGTGGACAAATTTAAATGTAAATGCGTTCTCTAATCACAAGTTGCAAAGGAAACCCATTGTAATCAGATCAGAGACTTCGAGAGGAAGAAAAAAACATCAGTTGTGTTTTTACCTAAAGGGAAGCCGGTGATTTGTAAATCTCCCTGCGCCTCTCTGGATTTCCCATGAAGCATCAGCGTGTCTCGGTATTTCCTATTGAGTTTGAACTCTGGCAGCGGAGTGGAGTGACATCTGGGTCCGTCAGGCTCAAATAATGCATCTCTACCATCCATGTGTAACGTCTGCGTCATCATCTGCACCAAGTCTTGCATCTCATTGCTCTCACACTTTCTGCAAAAAAGAAAGCATTTTGATTTTTTTTCATTGTTATTGGCAAGTCTCATAAAGATTTCAGAATACTCGCCATATAGTCAAATCATATACATTAAATATAAAAATAATTACCGGCCACTTTATTAGGTACACCTTACTAGTATTGGACTTACGGGTTGGGCCTCTTTTGCCTTAAGAACTGCCTTAATTGTTTGTGGCATGGATTTAACAAGGTACTGGAAATATTCCTCAGAGATTTTGCTCCATATTGACATGTTAGCATCACACAGTTGCTGCAGATTTGGCGGCTGCGCATCCATGATGCAAATCTCCCCGTTCCACCACATCCCAAAGGTGCTCTATTGGATTGAGACCTGCTGACTGTGGAGGCCATTTGAGTACAGTGAACTCATTGTCATGTTCAAGAAACCAGTCTGAGATGATTCACGCTTTATGACATGGTGTGTTATCCTGCTGGAAGTAGCC
Organism: Danio rerio; assembly: GCF_052040795.2. Taxonomy (NCBI): domain Eukaryota; kingdom Metazoa; phylum Chordata; class Actinopteri; order Cypriniformes; family Danionidae; genus Danio; species Danio rerio. Next base: position 4,080,977 of record NC_141031.1, read on the forward strand.
ATCAGAAGATGGGTACACTGTGGTCATAAAGGGGTGGACATGATCAGCAACAATACTCAGGTAGGCTGTGGTGTTGACACAAAGCTCAATTAATACTAATGGGCACAAAGTGCGCCAAGAAAATATCCCCCACACCATTACACCACCACCACCAGCCTGAACCATTGATACAAGGCAGGATGGATCTATGCTTTCATGCTGTTGACACCAAATTCTGACCCGACCATCCGAATGTTGCAGCAGAAATGGAGACTCATCAGAGCAGGAAACGTTTCACCAATCTTCTATTGTCCAGTTTTGGTGAGCCTGTGTGAATTGTAGCCTCAGTTTCCTGTTCTTAGCTGACAGGAGCGGCACCCGGTGTGGTCTTCCGCTGCTGTAGCTTATCTGCCTCAAGGTTGGACGTGTTGTGCGTTCAGAGATGCTCTTCTGCAGACCTTGGTTGTATCGATTGGTTATTTGAGTTACTGTTGCCTTTCTATCAGCTGGAACCAATCTGGCCATTCTCCTCTGACCTCTGGCATCAACAAGGCATTTGCACACACAGAACTGCCACTCACTGGATATTTTCTCTCTTTCAGACCTTTCTCTGTAAACCCTAGAGATGGCTGTGCATGAAAATCCCAGTAGATCAGCAGTTTCTGAAATACTCAGATCAGCCCGTCTGGCACCAACAACTATGCCACAATCAAAGTCACTTAAATCACCTTTCTTCCCCATTCTGATGCTCGGTTTGACCTGAAGCAGATCGTCTTGATCATGTCTACATGCCTAAATGCATTGAGTTGCTGCCACGTGATTGGCTGATTATAAATTAGCAATAACAAGACTGTTTGACAGGTGTGCCTAATAAAGTGGCCGGTAAGTGTAGGTGGAATATGATCGAATTCTGATGTTGGCTCACTGCATTGATTTAACGAAAATGTAGCATAATTAATTGTTTTGAAAGAAGTTTTTCAGTTCGTCTCACCGTTCTCTATAGTCTCCCTCTGAGCGTTCAGTGGAGCTGGTGGAGGAACTGCACTCGTCTTCATCAGACTGTCTCCTTGAGGACTTCCTCTCCTAAAAAAACAGATCAGGTGAAAAAAGTTGGCATTTTCAGGTGGTGTTATACATAGTGATGGTTTTATTTAGTATATTTATTTAATTGTTAGTTCACCAAAAGATAAACTTCTGTCATCATTTACTCTAACTATCCATTCAAAAGAACACTTTTGTTTTGATATAGGCTTATCTTACAAGCCCCCTAGAGGTAAACAGTTGAGTTTTATGATTTCTGAATCATTTAGCCGATCAGTGGGTCTAGCAGGAACACTTTTAGCTTAGCTTAGCATAAATCATTGAATCAGATTAGACCGTTAGCATTTCACGTAATGTCATTGGTACGGCAGCAACGTTTCTTGATTACAACACCAGAGTGAGAGGAAAGTTCCTAGCCATATTAGCTAAGAAAACAGCAACTTCATTTTCCATCTCTCCAAGGCTGCATCTCAATCAGGACCCTGGCTCCCGAGGTTGTTCATCAGTAGGTCGTGTGCACAGATTCCAGCACTGGTAAAGATAGCGATTGTCACGACTGTCAGTGACCACCTGAGGGCGCTGTAGTTCAATGGACACTGAGTGAAACTACAGCGCCCAAAAAGACTACATTTCCATACATTCTTTCATGCTTACACCCGGTCTGTCATCTACACTGATTTCAACCACAGCTGTCTCCAATCTCCGTTGATTACCTGGACTATATATTCAACCATTCCACCTCTGTTTGTTACTGCGTCGTTGGTCTATCTTGTCATCAGTTTCTAGTAAGTCTTGAATATCGAGTTTGTTGTTACCTTAGTCTTGTTCCTGATCCTGTTTCTGTCATAGTTTCTTGTTTTGCTGTTTATTTGTTACTTTGCTATTTTTGAACACAGGACATCTTGTTTTTCTGTTTGCTGCACGATTGTAAATAAACCTGCACTTGGATCCACACCTTTTTGTTCCTGTTTTGATCACGCTAACGTGACAAGCGATAAGCTTGGTTCACTACTGCGACACACTGAGTGTGACATGAGAACTGCTCATTGTACATCATCAAAACTGGAGTTTATAAACAACAACAGAACGAATCATTTCCATATGTTAACGTTGATTAATACAATTAGAAATGTTTGCTAGAATTTTCCTAACCTTTCTAGTTCGTTTATGATAAAAAATAAATAAATAACAGATTTTATTTATGAAAACGTCTCTCATTTGTCATTGCATTTGATGATTTTGGTCACATGAACCATATTTCATGCTCTCGAACTTTCGTTAGGGCACATAGTGCGCATCCATGTACTCTGATTTCACGTTGCTGCGCTGTGGGACATTTTAGGGCACCAATATTTCAGTGTAAAAGTATTGTTCCCACTTTATATTAAGTGGCCTTAACTAATATGTACTTACACAGGAATTAATAGTTTGTTACAATGTACTTATTGTGTAAATACATCTATTTATTGTGTACTTATGCTTGATTAAATACCTGTATGTGATTACATCTGTAATTAACTTCTGTAATTACATTGGTAAATGCACTGCTGACCATTCCCTACACCTTAACCCACCCTTAAACCTACCCATACCACCAAACCTGTCCATAACCCAACCCCAATCCCAACTCAAGAGCACCACAAGTGTTCTCAAATACATAACGAACACAGTAAGTACATTGTATTTATTTTTTGATGCAACTACATAGTAGTTAAGGACACTTAATATAAAGTGAAACCAAAGTATTAAAAAGTATTAAAAGTTGATAAATCAATTATAAGAAAATTAAGGCCCGTAAAATGTATTAAAAGTCTTTAACAGGTTTTCACGAGGTTTTTAATTTTGTTCAAGCGTTGTCCAAAGTGTTTGACTTCAAAAAGCATAGATATATTTATTTTACGTGTAATATTAACTATGGCATGCTTGATCAACGTGATTGGTTCGGGCCGGGGCGTGTCCGTTGAAGCTCCTCCATCCATGTGATGACACGTAATTCGTGACAAACGTAGAAAGGTGATGTGACGCTCTCCACAAGTAACGAAACAGAAGGCAAAATGGGTAAATGTAAGTTTGCGTACTCCTGGTTGCAGGCACGTGCACACATAGGGCTCAACCTGTGCAGTGCACATGCCCTTTTTAGTCTTGGATAGAAAGTGCCCTTCCAAAATGATCAAAAGTGCCCCCGCGACACACCCCAGCCCCCTATACCACCCTTAAGTAGGCGCGCGACAACACCGCACTTGAGTACGCACGCTCTCCCGCTTTACAGTAACAACTGCTGATCAGAACGTGCGCGACAAAATAACAACGACAACTATGCCACCCCCCCTCCCCCCGGTCTTCAAAAATTTCATCCTGCACATGCCCTTTGAACAGTCTCTGCACGGGCCTGCCTGGTTGGAGGAAGACGAGTTTAAACAGTGGCTGAAGCCTGTCGCTGGAAACAACCGCATCATTTATTCTTTTATTATATTTTTGTTTCTTCCGAGCTTATCCGAGTTCTGTTGCACGGTTGTGCTCCACTGATTTATTTAACTACAACTGTTTATTAGCAACTGTTAATAAGTTAAAGGTTTAACACAGATGAGAACATGAAGTGGCGATGAGGTCTTAAAATATTCTGAGAAGGTCTTTAAAAAGTATTAAAAAGGTATTGAAATTACCTTTAGGAATCCGGCATATACCCTGTATTACGACAACACTTAAAGTGACCTGATCAGTGCACTGACAACTGAACAAGGGTGCTGATTGAGATGCACCCTAAGTACACAATGAAACTGAGTCAAGCTTTGAATAGGAAAATTATCGAACTCTTTTTTTTTTTTTACTTTTTTTTTTGTTGTGTTTTAAGAAAGAGAGATGCTAATGGTCTAATCTGATTCAATGATTTATGCTAAGCTAAGGTAAAAGCGCTCCCCTCAAGCCCAGAGATTAACTGAAGGGACCCAAAAATGGTAAAAAAAAAAACTCTAGGGGAGTCGTAAAATCAGCCTAATTGCAAAAAAATAAAAAATAAAAAGTAAAAAATAAATAAATAATAACAATCTGATTCTGTGATACTGGACAGTAAGAATGAGACGTACCTTTGTTGTGTCCACTGTTGTTCTAGCAGCTCTCGGACAGTCAGTCTGGTGTATCTGCTCACTGTCTAATGAGGGCACATCACAAGATGGCCTTTTGACAGCGGACACGGCTTCAAAAAAAAACAAAAGCAAGAATTCATATTCAGTGAAAGTGTCCAGAATCTGCTTTGATCTGCACTGATGTATGCAGCAGCTGTGGGCGACTCTACAGACTCCTCGCGCATTCAGAATGGACAGAAGCGGCTCACTTTTATCCAGCAAAAGAGCTTCACAATGAAAATCAGAGCACTTTTGAGAGGATCGTAAGGTGAACGGTTTGGTAATTAATCCAGCATATTGTGTTTGTATGCTAAAGTATACTGCGATAGTGGTTCGAAAAACGACAATGAATTCTTAGTATTTCTAGAGTACAGTGACTTATAGTTTAAGTCAGAATTATTCGCCCCCCTGTATATTTTTTAATCAATTCAAAGAGAGAATACATAAAAGTTTTAATAACTTATTTCTAATAACTGTTTTATTTTCTCTTTGCCATGAATAATACTTGACTAGATATTCTTCAAGACACTTCTATACAGCTTAAAGTGACATTTAAAGGCTTAACTAGAGTAAATAGGCAAGTTAGGGTAATTAGGCAAGTGACTGTATAATGATGGTTTGTTCTGAAGACAAATTTTTCAAAGAAAAAATATCATTTAAGGCAGAAAATAATATCGACCTTAAAATGTTTTTAAAGAAATTAAAAACTGCTTTTCCTCTAGCTGAAATAAAACTAATAAGACTTTCTCCAGAAGAAAAAAAAATACAGGAAATACTGTGAAAAATTCCCTGCTCTGTTAAACATCATTTAGGAAATATAAAAAAAAAAATTAAATCACAGTAGGGCGCATAATTTTGACTTCAACTGTATATTTTAATGTAATTTAATCTATTTAATGCCATTAGGGCAAGGAAAACATATGCAAAGTGTTAAACACAGGTCATTTCAGTTTTGCTTGAAATATATTTGTTAATGCATTTTAAAGTTAAACCCATTATACTTAGTTTGTTTTAAAGTTTCCCTTTTTTCTGTGTAGTGTTTCTATTTTTTTTATTAAAATATTAACATTTCAGCTTTTTCATTTAAGTTTTAGCTGTAGTTACTAATCGTTTTATATTTACAAATTAAAGAAATTTTAAATGGCATCATATTTCAGTGGTGCATATTTAAGTGTTTTGTTCTACATAATTATTATTTATTACAGAAATAAATATTTGTAAAAAAAAAAAAAAAAACAGCAATTCTTAAAGATGCTAATACTATTGACATTAAAAAGTTGTTTTACATTTGTTTAAAACTGCATTTATTCCAGCCAATTTAAAAGAAATAAAAATTGATAAAAAAATACAGCAAATACTGTGAAAATGACCTTGCTCTGTTAAACATAACTTGGGGAATATTTGAAAAGAATAAAAATTGCATTTATAGTTAAAGTCAAAATTATTATTAATTATAATTATTTTTATTATTTTCCTAAATGATGTTTAACAGAGCAAGGCATCTTTCACAGTATTTCCTATAATATTTTTTTCTTCTGAAGAAAGTCTTGTTTTATTTTGGCTAGAATAAAACAGTTTTTATTTTTTTTAAACTATTTTAAGGTCAATATTATAATCCCCTTTAAGCAATATTGTTGTCCGATTGTCTATAGAACAAACCACTGTTATTCAATGATTTGCCTAATTACCCTTACATTCCTAATTAACCATAGTTAAGCCTTTAAATGTCACTTTAAGCTGTATAGTAGTGTCTTGAAAAATATTATTTACTGTCATCATGGCAAAGATAAAATAAATCAGCTATCAGAAATTAGTTATTAAAATTATTATATTTAGAAATGTGTTTAAAAAAATCTGCTCTCTGTTAAACAGAAATTAGGGGAAAAATATAAGAGGAGGGGGGCTAATAATTCTAGAGGGAGTTTTTCCAGCTTGATTTAGTTTTATAATAGTTTAATAATTTTATTTTGGTCCAGTTCTGCTCTGCATTGGACTCAAAGAACTGTTCATTTACATTAAAATAACATTGAATTCCCAGTAATCCTCAAACCTTGTTGGGTGGAGTTCTCCTGCGACTGCTTCAGTCTTCTCCTCTCTCTGGCTGACAGTGGACGATTCTGTAAAGTGAAGTCATCCAGTGTTTAGTATGAACAAACCCACAAACAAAGCATTACTGACAGTAAAACTTCAAAAGAACAAAACTATGGGACATATGAGGTTACTGCAAGTGTGCATATGTTGTTTCTCCAGATAGTAGTGTGTGTGACCTGCTGCTCTGTGCTCTTGTTAGTGGACGAGAGACCGGCTGGTGTGCTCTGGTCTTTCTGTGCGCTGTTTCCATCTTCGGGGAGAGGAGGCAGAGGTCTGGACACTTTCTCCTAC